>NW_024704860.1:59825-142227 GCF_018977255.1 Callorhinchus milii
TCGCACGATCGCCCTATCTAATCCTACATCGTGACGATCGGTGCGGGAGGAGGGAGTCTACGCCTCCAGTACTTTCGGCAGATGCACGTCAAGATGACGTGGCGCTTTGATCAATAGGGAAGCCAGGGTAGCAGCGGCAGGGATCGCCGGTCTATGATACCTAAAGACACACCAACGGGCGAACAGGCAATAAGAAATTCAACGGTGATGACTTGCCCGTGTTGGAGACGGAAATGTTGTCGTTTTGGAGATCATCCATCGTCGAGAACTATCGCGTAATGTCCTTAAGACAATTTTCGCTACTTGCAGCCTTTTGTATATCGCTAAGGATTTCTTTCCCTTAGAACGGCCTGCAACAGCTTCAACCAATGCAGAGTGCGCAGGGCAATACTCCTGTTTCTATTACGGAAAAGAACAGCAGTATTAATCGGCAGCTGTGAACTTATGCCTTCCTCTGCCGTGTACTCCGTTTAATGCCATTCACAGTATTCTGAGGAGGGCCACTCGAGGCGTGACGGGGATATAAAAAACTTAGAGGAACCTAGGCTTGCGGGCTGTTTACTCCCTCCATCGGAAGGCGTTCCTGTACAAACTATCATAGGTCGCCTTGAACACAGCTCGCTCCCGAATGGGCGCGTCGTTCGAGTATTCATTTATAGAAAAGATCTCTAGATTCCTTCTGAAGCCTCCAACATGGTAAGCTGTTCTAAAAATGTCGGAATCAAGGATCAACACAACCTGCTTCTCATGCGAAGAACAGTCTGTTAAAATACTCAATCGGATCCCCCTTTCTTGACATTCAAACACTCGATCAGCATAGAGGCCATAGGTGGTAAAAAGTGTTTAAAAATATTATATCAGACTTCAAGCGAATGTTTGATGACCAATGTGAAAGTTTTACCCATACGTATCCACGCTGTACACTGCTTAATGTGTTCATTTCCTATTGTCATGCTAGATACCCTTAAGGCGGGTTGATCGGTTATTCCGTGGCAAGTTCGAAAGATCTCGACCCGACTAGGCCCTTTTCCATATGTACCTCCCCGTATGTTCATTTGTCACATCTATGAACTGAGAAGTTCAAAGCCTATTCGGAACCCCGCGGACAGGTGCTAGACCAGTCGAGTCTTAGATATGAACAAGATCGTATCCTGAGTCCTCAGCATTTAGCTCACACAGCCGAAAACAAGCGCCGCAGTCCTAGACAGGACGATCACTGCCCAGCTAGTACTAGTTTTGTCACATTCGGATTTTGAAAGTATGATCTACTTGCCGCAGGGCGTAGAACACCTATGGTACAGGTCTACGCATGCCTAATGCAGGCTATTTAGGAAGACATAAGGCCCTTTTACTCCGAGCTTAAATTAATGCTCCTATAATCCAGTTGGGCCAGGACCGGGCGGGACGCTTTCGATCCGATGCTGTAAGGGGAAAAACTGGTCTCCTCTAAATGTAAATAACGCTATCGACCCCACTGCCCATTTCTGGTGCGGACAAGTCCCCAATAGTTACGGGCCATTCTGATAAGCACATCGTCCGTACCCCCGTGATTGTAATGACTTTAGCGATAGCCACTGTCCTCAAGTTCGCGTGGTCGGCACGGAATCAAATACCTCCGTACCCGTCCGCGTCGACCACACATCATTCGTGGACTATGGCTGCGTTTATCTTAGAAAGCCGCGAGTAGAAGCCATGTTATTTAATCAGGCTCTTCTTATCAGCGGCTATGTTGGGTCTAGTGTCCGTGCTTCAATTAATGTCAAGCCGTGCTAAATTTGAAGCTGAAGACTTCAAGACATAGATGGCTCCCAAGCAAATTGGGACAGTATCGATAGCATAACGGTCTCGACACGCGGTGTTTTGTATAGTGTCTGTGCGTCCTATCTTATGCGCCACACCTGCGACTGTCTTTGGCGCTTGCACCCTCAGACCAATCGTATACAATAGTCATGGCTATCTCCGCAGTAAATATTCAATTGCCGGACTAGTTTGGCGCCATTCTGCTTATCATTATACATTGTTGCCGTTACGTGGATGACATGCTTACTAAGCAGCATCAGTATCTAAACGCTCTGAGGCGGAGATGCCAAGGTGTCATAATATAGTCGTGGTATTGAGGCGCGGATAGCAGGTAGAACCTACGGATCGTTAACTCACTATTTTCCTCAGCTATTGGAACGGCTGGACAAATTACATGCGCCAATGACTAGCTCGCCGCATTGGCGGTACCAGGGAAATACAGGGCGTCGCCCGCATGAATTGGGTTAAACAACGTCACGTTTACGTGTTGTATACAATAAATCCGCCGGAATATTTTCTCTACCGCGGGTCGCGCACCTAGCTTGAAATGGAACGCTTATATTTCTACGTCCTTTCGCTCGGTTAGGGGTACGGCATTTACTAGGGGCAGGGAACCCTGGGCTTCGTATATTCAAGTCACATGAAACCTCGCTCTGTATACGCGAAGATTAGCAGCGCGTAGATTAGCAAACTGCTAAGACAGTACGTTCTGTAAACAAAGCTGGACAGAATGGCACAACGTACGTGTTTGTGGGGGCTCAAGACTACTTCGTTTCAGAATTCCCCGCAACCACAAAGATACAATCACAGACCTTGACAGTTAACACTCCGAATGTGAAATGTTGATCCGGTGCCAAATTGTCGGAAAAGAGGAAACTATATTCGTAAACTTTTACTCTGCCGCGCACCATAGCGGGCGACCACTACTATATTTCTGCTCCATCGACCTAAGCATTGTGGACACGTTAACTAGAACAGACAGAGTAGTCATGTGAGCATTCCAAACTCGTTTCACTACGAAACTGCCAAAAAAACGAAGCGTGGTTCATATAGACGGGGGATACGAACATTTGTAGATCTAGAATAGAGATATGCGAGATTATAATGCTAGTACCGGGACCCACTGAACCATATACTAGTCCAGCCTTCTCGGGAGGCGCTTATTTGCATAGTCCTCCTTTCTCGCGCTTTCGCCCGTAGGTTCATCGTGGGTAAGCTGCGCAGCAAGGCAGTTTAAAAAGATAAAGCCAAACCCGATCTAATATAGCTGGAAAGAACCATCACTAGTGTTCCCGTAGATAAACATTACGCCATGTCCAAGAAGCCAAGGCAGGCACGTGTAGAGAGAGGACACTAATTTAGCCCCACAGGTCTTACCGAACACGCAACGTGTTATATATCTGAGTTATCATGAGCACTTTCGCAGCTATTCGATACTTATAGATTATATCTTCTATCAACTGGGCAGGACAAATCCAAGTGCTAAGTGCATCGGACCACAATCGGATGACCTAGCAAGTGTTTTATCCGACTCATGACTGGGCACGTAGTCCCGCCTCTCACCATCATTTGTCACTATTTGATAGGCAAGTCTTACGGATTGTGACTACTCCATGGTATGGGGTGGAATATTTCAGTGATCTGTATTTTCTCTTCTCCGTTGAATAAATGTGCTAAGGACTAGCTTCCATTATGTAAGCGTGTATGGTCACGCAAACCCGGATGACCTCTCCTGTGTTATGAAGTCTTGATGCAATAGGCGCGCCAAAAGATGATTACTCGGTCAGACCCTGGAGGCCGTTACGCAGCCCGTTTAATAACTACATCATGCCAAGCATAAATGTACTTCGTCTCCCTCTGTCAGGTAACAGGCAGACACTTCTCATGCGAACACACGCAAACGATTAGCTACAGGGCTGCCAAGCCCGCGTGTCTCATGACAGTTGTTATCCCAGACTGCTACTGAACGAGTGGAAAGCCCTTACTTCAGTAGCCGAGGTCCGCGTTGACGATGACCTCGGCAAGTCCCGAGTAGCTGGGGAACATCCCACCGCGTCATAATCATACTAGAGGCTGGGTTTCTCCATACCGAGTCATATGACCTTATGCCGCGCTAGCTGACTGAAGCATCGAAATTACGAGTCCAGTTTCCCGATATCGTCGGTTGGAATCCGAATGAATCGACGACACGGCCTCCGTTCACCCCTCTCCCTCTCTTGGGGATTAGAATGACACTGTCCAAACCCAAATCTAATAAACGTTAGGAATCCAAAGTTCAGAATTGCCAAAGGACATGAAAGTAATAACTAGCTATCGATTTAATGCTCGGGTCGAACTGATGAGTGACCCTAGCATCCGCAAAGCAGGTTTAGGCACCCACTCATCGCTCGTCAACCAGCCGGAAGATCTTGTGTTTTAATTACCTGGACCGCAGGGACGGGCGTCGCTGGCCAAAAACTGTTGACCTCTTGCGTATGATAGTCTATCACGACGGTCCAATGAGAGGCCCGCACGATATCACGTAGATGGCGCTCTCCCCGCTAGGACCTGAAGGAATAGTATATCTTATCGTTGGCGTACCAACCCGTGCTTCGATTGTTCACAAATATGTCGTCGTTTGACACTGCCAATAGATTTTTCCATCTTAGCATGCCATCAAGTCAATGATTTCCCTAGACCGAATCGGACCCATGGGCCCACGGTCCTCCCGACGCTCTACCTATGGTTTAGCAACCGTGGCTAGCTGGTGTATGAACCTTACACCAAAGTGACACCTCTGACGGATATCATACGGATAGCGGCAAGTTTCTCAGTCGAGAGAATTTTGGACACACTGGTTCGTCCTAAACTACGTCACCATCCCCACTAGTAAGTCACGGTTACTTGGAGACCTGATGACCTCCGTTGGGCTATTAACTGTCAATGGTCGTAACTATAACAGTCCCGTAACCTATACCCGTGCGTTACATTCGGAAAAGTTTCACGCTCCTAGGCTTAATAAGGTCTGATTCCATCTTGATCTCCCAGACCCTGCACGGATAATTACAGTGCCGCAGCCTCATCTGCACCGGTATGACCGGACCTCTTGTGCTTGAGTATTTGAACTACCCGCATGGTACGTGCGAAGAAATTAAGTACAGTTCGAGCTATTTCCAATTCGCGGCACCGTGTAACTGGAAACAGGGTTAGACGGACTGGGAATGATCCTGCGGACGACCCCAAGGTGTAACATGGACAGTGAAAAGGGCTCCCCGAGCGCTAAGCAAATCATTTCTCCCCTCGAAGTTACGAGTGGGCCACCTTGGCGAACTGGCGTATACGCAACGTGGCCAACACTCGCGATTGGACCATTTTATGTAACTATCACACCACGACTTGTCAAGGTTCGGAGCTAGGAGTAATCCCTCCTAAAGTTTAGCCGCCTAAGAGTCCTTCTCTATGCCAGACGTAACACGAGTCCATGGCAGTATTTCATACCGTCCTGTCCGGTGTATAGCGTCATTCCACGCGCCTTTCTCGCGGAACCTCTACATGAACCCCATCCCCCTGAAGCGGAGTAGACCTCCATTGTTGGGAATACTCGGAAGGATGAAAATGTTAGGCAGAAGACCACCGTATACCTCGGGCGCGACGGATGAAGAGGAGTGTTGATCGGCGATACTCAGGATGCGTGGAAAGAGCGCTTCCAAATGAAGGTTTTCGTCCGCCGATCTCAGAGATGTCATACGGGTGCGAAATGGGGTGGTTTCGTGATTAATCGGTGAAATCTTGACGCAACATGCCTTGAGAAATAGCACAACGACGAAAACCCAACTTCCTTGTATCCTCCCCATAAGCGGCAGTGAAAATATGACCAGTGCTTAAGGTGCACGTAACCAGAGACCAGTATATGTATGGCTGCTTCAAACCGATCGTGTCCACCCATTGACAGGGGATTAACATGCGACGGTCACTTGGTAAATCTTGTCGTCGTTAGCACCAGATAGAGCTAATTATGAGCTGTTATGCCGTTGACCAATTTGTCTATCAGCTGGTTGCCTGGCAGGGTCCATTCCAAGGGGTATTGACTAGGCGACATTACAAAGGGAGGAGGCCGGTGTCGTAGTTTCTAGACTTCCTCCTACTTTTGCGCGGTCCGCTGCCAGTTTGACTTTGTGAGTGGTCAAGACCGGATCTACAGAGCATTCCCCTCTCATGATTCTGTTCAAAACCTCCGCCACACGCTTATACACAAATACGCGTTATAATTACCCCTTTCCACTGTAGATACACGGATTGCGTTTATCCGTTGCATGTAGCGACTTTTAACACCGAATGCTGGCATCGTACCTAGCCGTGAATCTGAGAACTTAGATATGTATGGGCATGTCTCTGACTACACCTTCAAGCGAACGCGTCAGAAGGATCTCAGCGTCAAACTTTGTGACAATGTAAAATGTCGCGCTGTTTTCTGGAACAAATACCGCTACCCCTATACGGACTTCTGGTCACATCAGGAGTGCAGCGCTTCATGTTCTCATAATGGTGGTGGCCTTGTTTCCGAGTGTCACCTGTTACACCTTTCTGCCTAATCAGTTGCACTTGCTTCCAAGCTCATCTAATATGCAGTAAAGACCCCCTTGCCCCAACCGCCGGATGTGCGATGCCTAGCCCGAGTAGATTTTCTATGGTCAAGTACTCGCTTTTCGACAACACACATCCTGCAGACGGCACCATGTCACATTGCACCGCATATCGCACGGGGGGCGCCATCGCGCCCTGGCGGCGGTTCCTTGCTTTCGCGCTTACTGTAGTCATCTTCGGGAGATTGGTCTATGGTTAGGGGGAGATCCAGTGACATCATACGCCTCGACCCGGAGGTAGGTAGGATCTACAAATGTCACCCTTCACACAAATTGCAATGGTTTATGTAGAGGATACGAATAATAGAGTGAACACCGTATGAGGCATGTCAGAGGATTGGCGCTCTTTACTGTGAATCAACTTATCGGCGCCAGCTCTAAAGGGAGTCGGACCGACGCAATGGGATACGTCGTTTATTGTCCGTGAAAATAGAGGAATCATCCTACTTCTAAAGTTTCTTGACTGACACGTCGGCGAACAGCTCTACCCAAAGGAACCACGTTCTTGGGGCATCATCGTCGCGTGGCGTTATCCTTGTTTGTGGCCGTTCTGTGCGAATCTGGCCGGGAGGGAATCGAACTCCAGCTGGGCATGCCTTGATCGTAATACGTGGTGGGTTGTTCGAACCCTTGTATTATAGAATTCTGAAAGTTCATCTCTGGTAAGACATCCTGTCCACATGAAGTAACAGTTACAACATGCCTCATTTCTGTTGAGACGCACTCAACAGAGTCACCACCCGGTTCTGTCAAAGATCGTCCAGCGATGGATGAGACAGAACAACATCGAGTGGAGACTTGATATCGCCATTAGTATCTGAGCAGCGGCTCACTCGAGCTGCGCTCCGGGAAGCGGACTACCCTTCTTTGAAGCTGGTGTTGGCAACAATCGAGCACCGGAATAAAAATGCCTGGAATATCGAACTGGCGGACATGTCTAGGCGGCCCTTCCGCCAGCTGGCTGATAAAGTGGCTGGGCGTGTTAAGAGCGAATCATCAGCAAAGCTCCTGGAGGATTAAGGCGTGCCGAGGAAACCTAAAGCAGAGTTTACGCGAATTTCCAATGTATATCGTCAGCTTTCTGCTGATCGGTCGCAGTGAATAAACTTTCGAGCCCTGTACGGACCGCGAGGGTCAGATTGACACGACTCCTCGATTTTATAATCACGCGTTCGAGAATAATACGGTATTTCCGTAGGTAAGGCATATTTATCATGTCCGAATCCCTATTTGGACAGTCGCGACCTGACTTCTAGCAATGCTCAGAATGTTGCTAATGAAGTTCGGACCATATAATGAAACCTATCACGTGAGAGTCGTGTACAGTGGTAACTGCATCTTTTGCCATTAGGCACTGTTTAGACGCAAGTGAGGATGATTGACGCAGTTTAAGCGTAACGACGGCTAATCCTCCTGTCGCACCTCCCACACTTCTCCACTGGGCGCTTGATACAGAATCATTGAATGGTAATCATGACGGGCAGACGAGCGACCCTACAACTACAGTGACGACTGCTATTGACGGTTTCCGGCCTCTAAAGTGAGCCCTGAACTATGCCCGTGAATATAACCCCGAATTATTTACTCATGCGCAGTAGGGACGAGCACGGGGGAACGATTCACGCCACAAGGAAATTCGAATCCCCCGATTCAGAGATGTAAAGTCCGCTCGCGGGTATCAGGACCGTTCTATCCGCGTCCGTAGTGGAGCACGTTGCCTAGAATTGACTCTGATATCGGATTACGTGTGGCAATCCATGGCGGCTCAGTATGGGACAGATGCTACTAAGTGTAACATTTTCCAAACAGCGCGGGCCTGACTAGATCCACGTACAAAGCCCCGATTGTCCGGGCTAACTCTTTTAATGAGTGGTGTGCATGGCATCGCCGGATGAGATTAGCCGCCTCATTACTCCTATTTGATACGTACGCTAAGGAAATCGATGTGACTAGCTCTTGCACTGTTCTCGCCCCCAAGATCGATTTTATTGTACTATACCATTCTTATGCCAATCGCAGGTACGCGGCTTTTAGCACCCTCAACGTCAAACTCTTCGCATACTAAGGTTACAGAAACGAACGTAAGAAGTCCGTGAGGATTAACTGGCCACCTGCGAGTTACGTTATCACATCATTGCCGCGGTTACCTCAGACACAAACATGGAAGATTATGCTGCGTTTATACAGCCACCATCCCGCACTCACTACCACAAGTAATACCCGGAGGTCGCATTGTGGCCAAGACGGATACGTCCATCAGCGTTTCCTGACGGATATGCTAGATATGAGGAACGCTTGAGATCATTTAGCCTGCTAAAAGTTCGCCATAGTGTTTATGTCTTCAGGTAGTAGCACTCCTTAAGTAGACGTCATCCCTACGGGTCTGTCGTTCGGTATATTCATTACGAAGGGATGCTCTACAGCATTTCGACGGGCTGTGTGGATGACCGTATGTAAATGAAGCTCCCCGCTATCGTGAAAAATCTTGGAGGGGATAACGCACATGCAATTACCAGGAGTCACCTGTTGTAGTCCGCCTTTAGAGTTTAAAATCACGTACTTGGTATGTAGCACGTATAAGCGAAAATGTAGATCATTGTGCCCCACTGAGAACTCAGGGAGCGGAAAGCAGCTCAGCTCAAGTATCTTCATCAAAAAATGTCCAGGTTGTTAACGTTGGGAAGATAGTCGAGTTCCAACTTGTAGACTAAAAGAGGGGTCGTATTTGCATTGATATACCTCCACCAACCGGGAACAGCCACTACTAACTAACTGCACTGATCAGGATCAGGACTCAGGATCCGACACACTGTCTTGAAGAGCGAATCGGAAATAGAGAGGTCATCTTTGGTGAAATAAATTCCTTCCTTCATCGTAGCACTATGTCGACGGCTGGAGCAGCGTGTATTAATATTAGATAGAAACAGAGGCAGAGACGGACCATTTACACCCCCATATTTCCAACCTTACCCGATAGGAGTCGGGCTCTACGGCCAAACTATGGCCGCGTCTAACATAAAACGACGCCGGTCAGCTCTGCTAGACAGACTGCGCTAGTGTCGGCATTTATGGGCAATCGTATTACGTCAGCCAGAGTTTATATGAGGGCGATCATTGTGGGCTCAGGGCGCAGACTAGATGAAGTGTTCTCGTTCTGATATTTATAAATTGGGGCTGGGTGGAAGCGAATATCAAAATCCAGATGGCCCTGACCCTCGCTTTTGCAGTGAGAGAACCCCACGCGACGAGGGTGAACCTGCTGGCCACTGTTATGAGGGCAAATGCGGAGCATCTTGCCCATGTCGCGAGGTGCTAATAATTGGACTGAATTAGCCAATGCAGAGTGGACAATCCGCAACTGAGATCGGCAGAAACAGTCTCGCAGCTATTCTACAGCGAGGGTTGGCAGAAGACGAATTGACTCCAGAATCGTTCTTACTAATCGCGATGCTAAGGCAACTGCGGCGGATGGTACATTAACCACCATTACCCAAGAGCAGTTGAGGACCCGACTACCCCATACGGAATGGTCTTGTTTTGCTATTATCCTAGACTCAAACAACCCATATACAAGGAGGATTAGGTGTCGAGTTTAGTGCCTGCCCTAATGCCGGCCGAGTAATACCCTGTGTTAATGGGTTAAAAGCACTTAAGGAGAGCGTTCGCGCTGTCATCGTCTCATCTCCGATGAAGGGTTTCCGGTTTGGTGCTAGTCGGTAACGTAAGTAGAACAGGTTTAAAACAAAAGTTGGCTCCGAGGGTCTCAAACTCGGTAGGAATTCATTCCACCGGGAGATGCGCGAAAGTCGGAATAACCCTTCGGGTCCAGGAGGGGCCTGGGTCCCTGGAAACAAGGGCCGTGTTACTCCCTTTTATTAGCTAGAGCCTGCAACAGTCGCAATGTGCGTGAGCGTGGTAGCAATGCGAGTTTAAGGAAGGAACCGAAGTGATAGTCGGGAGATCGTACGTCATAAGCGGTATTGGTGGAGGACCGTCCTAACAGGGAGCCCGAATAAATTGGTTGAATGACAGGGCTTGAGGTGACTGTTAACAATGATGGGCGCTTGTTAGACGAAATGGATTGCCGCCCCCAGAAAGAGAAAGCCATATGACAGAAAGCGTTTCCGGACGGCCTATGAACAAGGGCTCCGGCGATCCCAGAGGTCGGCGGAATGGCGCCGGTCACCATCACTGGAGAAGAAGGTACCCCCCGAACGTTGCCTATAGCGCGCCCTCGGTGAGCGAACGACGAAATTTTCGATATCGACCTCTTCCTACTACAATTAAGGACGTTCTGAATGTTACCGAGCCACGAATGCCCGTATACGAACCGACATATAGAGCGGGTCATGAGATCCGGGGTTGATCAACTGGTAGATTGTTTCGAATTCCGTGGCCCAAATGAACTTTCCTGCTATGGTTCGTTCGTCACCATCCGTTCGTGCCTCGCTCCTTCAGGAACGTGTAATGGGGTGGGTGAAGCGACACCTCCTGTACGCCGAGGGGAAAGAATTTACTAATGATGACCGGACATACGGTCCACTATGTGATGAGTAAACATGGCTTCAAGTGCTGATGTCACGTATCGGGGACCAGTTAGAGTGACTTAAATATAAGGCGACTTGGAGTATCGTTGAGCACGAATACGGGCATCCAACATGTACTGAATTGTGGAATATGAACGCGGGTCAACTTTGGGACGAACCATGTTGTACGCGCCAACTGTAATGTCTGGAAACGACCCCATGTTGTCTGGGAGGACCTTGGCAACTATACTTGTACGAATTTTATCTTACACCACTCGGCGACGTCTCCTGCCCTTAGTTAACGGCCTCTATACCTAGATTGCCCACAATATCCGTGCTTATTAGCTGATTACCTGTTTTTAGTCCGGCATGTATCAGAAGAGATCCCAACTCAATACTACGATAGGCGGGTGTCTGAGAAGGTTTATCCTTAAAGGACAGTCGGTCTATAATATGGTATAGATGCGTAGTCATGAGTATAGTCTTCTCACAACCAACCGCTAAGGGAATAAGAAGTAAGGTAGGTTCCGAAAGATAGGGACGAACTTTACTCAACGTGGAGGATTTTGGGTTTGGTATACTCGGTGGAGACATTGCAAGAAAACGCCCTGAGCTAGCTGGTGATCAGCCTTGGTGTCATAGACCTATGTACGAGTACTCCCGGACTTCAAGGACCCGGGGATCATTTAGACGCCCACGTTTCCACAAACAGTGAAAAATCTGCATGCTTTCCCAAACCTCTCACTTCTTGGGTCCGTAGCGCTTAATTCCAACATGGCCGCCTCGATGTAAAAGAATATTAAATGACGGTCGTTATATCGATTTATCGAGACGACCAACCTAATTGCAACCTGGAGGAGGGTCAAGGCTCAGCCGCCACCAGCAGCAACATACGTCGGGTATCCGTACGCTAACCACGCTCAGGTGCTGCTTAAGTCCACGCTTCGGTGATTAGCGTTCTGGTAATGCACATGTACTTATAACTGAGCTCGGGGACCATTCTTAGCATGAAAAAATTTGATTTGCGCGTTCACCGGCAGAACATCAGCAGAGACCCGACAGTGTTAACCTTATTTGGAGCCTTAAGATGCTGATTTCCGCCTTGGGCCGATGTTGATCCCCTTGGAGGGCGTGAAAATCCGAGTGTCGGCTATGGAAAGTCGCGCCACTTATTATGGATCATGACGCTTGCGTAACCAGCTTGGTAGCAAATCAGTTTCCTCCCGTATATACGGCCAAGTCTGCGCGAACGAATCTAGGCATTCAGATGTAACACCTCAAAGGATGGCTACATGTGCACAGCTGTCGGGACCAAACTTATATGACGTGTTGTGTGCCAACAGACCACTTGCACAACCCAGACAAGCCTTGACCGGGTTAGGGCGAGTTAACACAGGTTGTACGCAGTCAATCTCCAGTGATTCCCCACTCGCACTCCGGTAGCCCAGCTGGCTAATTATTATCTCAGGTGTAATTGTGAGGGTACGGTAACCTCTGAGAGGGCAGATGTAGATCAGTCATCGTGCGTAGATGATAGAAGGTGGCCGTCCCCCCTCTCAACCGACGGCGTGTGGATAGCAATGATGTTTGAATCTGGGTTTGTCTGAGTAACAATAGATAAGGGGTGGTTTGGCCAATTCACTTGATGCAAAGGTAGTTATACATACATGACTACCCGCAAGGCTAGCACTCTACCAAGTTGCTACTCACCTCGTGCGGACTGGTGACGTTGGCGGACCAATCGGACGCAATAGTCAAAATAACGGTACTAAGAGCTAATAGAAGGCGTTGACGATTCACCATATCGTATGTTGATTCGAGACGCAGTAGCAAAAAGGAAGTGTGTTTCGTGCTCGTACTACTAATGCCCGAGAACGAGATCCCAAGTAGATTTGCAGAATTGGACTGGCAACGATATCCTCGTACGGATCACTTCCCTCCTGTTTTCGTATGTCGTTATTCTTGAGTTTTCCAGAAAGGAGCACTTATCCTATTCAACTCAAAGTTCTGTCACACCGGCCGGGGCTGTTACGAACGTCTCTCGCCTACTTTACGTCTAGGTGTATTTCTCTACCTACACGGGCTAAGATGGTTATACTATGAACCCGATTTCGACATATAGTTCAAGACCACTAACCCTCGCTCAGAGAAAATGGCAAAGGAGCTAGTCACAAACCCCATATTTTGCTACAAAGCCTCGGAACAAAGTGATTCGCAAACAGGGGTAGTCATAAGATGAGATTAAAGGCTGGGTTGACGAGATCTGCAGCGTGCAAATCACGCTCGCTAGTTTCAATAAGGCCGTGTGACAGGGTGTATATGAGGAGTTCTATGAGTTACCAAAAGGTTCGCGGCTCTGCTTTCACACCCCGATTATGTCGGAACGTGTATGGGTAGGGGAACAGATCGATTTGACAAAAGGGTCTGGACTAGTCTCGCAGACTGGTATGAGCTATTGAGGCACTAGAAGCAAGCTAAAGCATCGGGCGCATGCACCTTGGCATAGCTCGCACCGTATTTAGAAACCGGAACCATATGCAACATACGAAACGTCGTCTATGTCGTTAAGCAACCTGCCTAATAGAGGGGCCTGTCTACTCGGTGTCCACACCGCAACTGTTGCGGACGACATGAGGTGGGACACTCTCGCCTTATGAGAGCTTTCTTAAGGCCACTTCTTGCCGGCTAAACAGCCACTAATGCACTAAGTTCACGACTTCGTAAGGGGAGACACCAGCCTGTTTTGCTATAGTCGGACGGGCTTCATAGAGGATTCGGATCTTATAATTGGTACACGCCTTCGAGATGTAGAGCACCTACGGGGTTTTCAACCCACTGGCACTCGGTCTGCTGTCAGTATATAGTGTGCGTAAGTTTCTCGTGATATGGGCAGATGCGAAACCTCTGCAAATAAAAGAAAGTGCAATATAGCAATCCCTGCGCAATCACGCTATTGTGAGGTGACCAGTCGGTATGATGTTATTGCATCCGTCTCAGGAGGATAGGTTAACCAGTTGCCGCCAGAGATTCCCGGTCAAGAAGTCGAATCATTCACTTGGCCTACGCAGCATTACGGGATGAGCTTGTTAATTTTGTCAAGAACATTACACCCCATCCAAAAACCCCTATCTCCAAAGTGGGTTTAAATATTCAATAACAAACGTACCAGCCCCGTACGCGCACCCCAAGCACATAAAGCTTCGGATGTTTAGGTCGTCTACGGGTTAGATAGGAGATGCATATTAGGCGTCCCACTGCAAGGTGTACATTTATTACCGCTCCCGGACCAACCAATCGCGGGCGTCTCGAAGGAACCGCAGCTGAGACAAATGCCTGATGACACGGTCCTCCCTTCAAGCTAGGAGTGGCAACCCGCTCAGCGATGATGGCTTCTCGCAATACAGAGGATGGGCATGCCGTCGTCAGGAGTAAATTCACTTGGGGGATACTTACAAACCCGCAACGTGACACTTATGCTATGCTGGCTTTAGACAAGAAGACTGCGCGTATCGTTGGGCCCGCAACAAGGAGCAGTCGCGTTGACACGCAGTTTTTTCATTAAACAGTAGCATCACTCAGACATTCGTCGGCTTTATGGGAAATCAAACTAAAGCCACGACTTCCAGACTGGACTCCTACGCACAACGTCTACGTGCGCTAGTATATATATTATAGGATCGGTTCTTTGACTTCCTGCACTATTGTCTCCGAATAACAATCAGTGTACAAGACTAATATGGAGTAAATCAGAATAAAAAGCTTTCGAGTCCAGCATGAGTGGGAGTTCGCGTAGGCAAGGACACGAGCGTGGTCCAACCACATTACTGGTACTACATCGTCCCTTTATTCCGGCTAAATCTTATAGGCGTATCCATTGACCGTGGAGTATTTCACGTTCATCGAGCCATTACTAGTGCTAATTGGTTTTATGGAGCAGATCCTACACAGTTATTCTTTTTCGACATGCCCCTAGCGGTGGACTGAGCGATTGAGGACTGCGCAATAGCACGTTACAGTAAGTCAGTTTAATTCCAATCTGTTTCTAACCTACTAAAGTGGGTCTGAACGCCCAATTCTTTGACTGGCAATATAAAACATCAGACAGATCCGACACCGATGAAGAAGTAAGCTCAGAGTGGCGAATGATTATTGGTTCGCCCTAAAAGCCTGTAGCACGTTGCTTCACCCTAGATGGTAGATGTTGTCTTAAGCGGAGCAGTTGTGGTAAAACTCTTCGACGCATCTGACTGCGACCAGCTTCCCAATTTGGATACTTGGAGGTGCAACCATCACCAGTTCAAGCCGTCGGGGCCAGTACTAACTACGCAGATAAAAATGGACTATGAGGCATCCGATAGCCCCCATATAGGTCGTAATGGGCCTCCCGCATTATGACTGGCGGTTCGCTACGCTTGTGGTCTCAAAGTGGACGCAGGTCCGGCGAATGTCATCATTATTTCTAGTTTATACGCAACACCTCACTTGCTACGCTAGAGCTCATTACGTCGGTGGACCGTAGGCGCATCCCCCAGCCCACGTAAGCCATGGGGAGCGGACTGCGTTACTGGAATTATTATCTGGAGTGCTCGCGACAAGCCTCTCATGGAGCAAAGGACGCCGGTGGCGCCGGTTTCTACCGAGATTGCTATTGCGGTGTACGAGAAGGTCGAAGGAATCCATACATACCGTCGCAGTCCAGCCTGGCCAACTGAATCCCGACACAACCACCCTGTCCGGATTGATCTTATGACATATGACTAGGGCTCCAGAGAACGACTACTCTAAGCCCGATCATAGGTCAGCTTGATCGTATCCTATACGCGCGAATCCTTACTCCGTGTTCAATTAGCCAGTGAGTCGTAAGTTAACATTATCCGCTCGTAATTTTTGGCGCATCCTAACCTCTAGTATCTTAGATGACGCCGGAAATCATGGTGAACGAAACAGTCGCGTTTGCGGTCGGACTATATGAACGGGAACTCTCTGAGAAGGCGTTTTTCGCGACCCGCTTGATCCGCAACCACAAACGCGCTAGCTATGGCAATACGGACGGACAACCATCGAGCAACTCTAACCCAAGGATTCCTTGCCTCGCACTAGGAACCCCGCGAGGACAATCATATTACTGTAGTGATTAGCGTCTCCGAGTGACTGGTTTTGCATAGACTTAAATGATCGTCCCGCCGATGAACCTTATAACATCGGCACCATCGACATAGTCTTGGCCGTCGGAATGGGTACTTCGCAAATTAACAATCGTTTTTCCGAGAGGCGCTTGGTGGGGGGGCGAAAGTCTGACTCGGGACGATACGAATGTGTTAGGAGAGATCAAACTTTCTTGACCCAAACATGGATCACCCAGAAACGAAATCACCCCGGTGTGTACGAAACACCGCAACCGGAATAGAAAAACCGACCATCGGCTGTCCGAAGAACGAAGTGTCAGGTTCGAACCGACAGAAGGCCCTATTAATAACGCTGTCTGTAAAAGTGTTACCTCTACAAGCCTCAGTGTGCCAGAGGCTACTAGAGGTCACTAATTGGGACCGCCTTTTAAGAATTTCGACTAGTAACATTGTTGTTCCACGTCTATGGCCTGCGGCGATTGATCGATCGTCGCCCGGGCGATAAGTATGCCTTATCAAAATGGATCTTCACACCGACTTGATATCCTGGGTAAGGGAGTTCACTCCCCGGCAACTCGGTGCGAACTAACTACATTGTGATCCGAGCTTTCAGCCTCACGGAGGACCGGAAGCGACATCCCGCGGGATGGAGCGACTGGATCGTATACAAGCGATTTCACGTTCTCCTATAACTACCAACAGGGCGTACCTCGGTAAGACGCGAAATCTTAGTTATTAGTGCCTTGACGGGAGTGCCTGCTTTTCGTCGGAGTCTAATATGGGATTCAGCCGCAGCCCACAATAGGGGAGCAGATGCGTTTGAGACCGATTGCGATTGGGTATTACGAGACAGCGTGTTATAGTAGGTGGGGACCCACATTATTGTTCGATTGGTTACCTGCAACAGTAGACGACGGTGCTGGGCTCTCAGGATTTTGAGCTCACGACCCTGCGTCCTGGTGCCAGCATGAGTCATTAAGTGTTCTCGTGTAAACGTTCGATTTCCGTAACCGCCATTTCGCCATTATCTACTCTGAGTGATAGTAAAACTTTTGTGCGACACGCCAGAACGGCTCTGTTAACATATCTGCTGGGATGTTTCAGCTACGCAGGAAGCTCTTGCGTGTGTTATATGTCATATGTCGCTAACATTCTATATCACACCTCAAAGGAGTTGGGGCCTTGAGAAGGTGGTGGAGTACTTGTCGCCTTCAGTGAAGGAGAAATTCCTGAGTCGAGCGAGGTTGCAAGTAATGTGCCTGTGAGTTTACTAGGCTAGGTTCTTATGGGCACTGATGTCCGCATGTTTGCTTACCCATCTTCCTGGCAACACGAATCCCGAGGGTCGAACAGCTAGAGCTTAAGATGCAGGGTCTCGCGGGGCTAGCTCGCTACACGCTACGCCTGTCTGAACTATAGTACCGAAATGGAGTCATGTAATCATGAGATCTTCAGACTGCATTTTAATTGAGGCAGCGGGAATTCGTCTTCTGTGTACAAATCCGAACCAAGTTGCCCCAGCGTCCAGAAATAAGACCGATTTGCGGTTGTTATTACAATTTGTAAACGAATATTTCTTCGTTTTAACAATACCGATACAGCCACCAAATCGTCGAGCAATCATGATGGTACAAAAGCCAGTACCCTCGATAAGGGCCAGTGAGTGACCTCGGTTTCGCCTAACTCAATAGAAGGCGACAGAGCGTACCCGTCGGCCTCCATCCCCGCGGCAGATTCATGCGCCGTGGAGCACCACATCCAGCCGTCTCTGTGTAGCTCACGGGACACCCCACCATACCGGGGGTGACGATGTTTTATAGAGTGGGCCCCCTGCATAAATCCCTACCCCCGGGAGGGGTCGACCAGACCCTTGACATAAGATTGCCTCATCAACAACAACTCGCAACATCTTGCAAGCAGAGTATATACTGGTAACTTCCCCGTGGAGAATCATTCTATAAAGAACACCTTCGTGAATCAAGCAGACTATTGCTGCGTTATACCGCCGTACTTAGGTCTAGCAGACAATCATCGGTCGGCAGGAGGCACATTCGCACCTGCGAATCAATATTGGCATGAATGACAACTGAGTAGAGAACATAGAAATAGTATAAATGCTGTCTTACATCCGGTCCAAGATGATTTTTCCTTGACGTCTCCGGCAGTCTGTGATCTTAAACTAGTGCCGGTCAACCAGACCAAAGTCAAGAAGGGAGTAGATGCTTTACCAGAGGTAATGTTGGAAACAGCGCTTGGTGAATGCGTTCGTTCTTATAGTACCGAACCCGGCTGCCTATCCAACCATCGCTGATAGAAGACAGCAAGGAGACATGATTTCTAAAAGTTAGGCACCGTGTTACGTCAGGTACAAAGTTAGAGGGCGATTGGTGGTGGAAAGGACCGCGAAGCACGTGGCTAATAGGGATTCTCTCAGGACTGCGGACCAGAGGTCAATCTCTTAGATCCCCGAGGAGACGGCGTACGCATACTCGAGTGTCGGTAAGGCTCGATTACCATTTTCTGACGGATCTCGAGTACCATACAGCCGAAATACGGTTAATACGAACAGCCGCGAATCCATGAATGTTAGGAGGGGCTACGATGTAAGCCGCTGGAGTCGGAGTATTGTCACGTATAGCGTGGATTGCAACCAAATACACGTAAGAATGGACGATTTGCAACTTTCATTAACATCGAGAAGAATGTAAGCTGGGGGAGTAACTGTTGCAAGGGCTGCAGTGACTTGAAGGATCAGTATCTTGCGTAATTAATAGCATTCACGCGGCGTTAATCCAACCTCGTTAACGTTCATTTTTCCACTTCAGAGAAGCTACATCAAACGTGCATGCCTATGGAATGCCACTTAGCTTGTTTGAATGGGGAGAAATAGAGTACATTGAGGTGTCGCTAACTCTCCTTTGCACGAAATCATAGGTATAATTTTCTAGACTTAAGTTCAATTTTGAATGTCGGGTGAGATAATCGGATCGTAGTTGAGGACGAGGATGCTTTGTCGCCGCAATACTGCGTGTAGGGTTAACCGGGGAGGAGAACTCACATTGCGTTATCGTACCCGCCTGCAACGTTTGTATCCCACACTTAGGAATCCTGACCAAGACGAGTACGTTTGTCGAGATATTGAAGGTTCGCGACTCGTGATCAGAGGACCCTTTGAAGGCAGAAATCCTGTCTGCACATCTATCGGGTATACTCATTGCGCAAGAGGTCCCCAGGGAGGCATTTAAGGGCAATACGCAACGCAGCAACGACGGCGTAGGGACGTCTGCGTATGGCGCGATGATATCACGCGGGCGTAAACCGCCTCTAAGTATGCTCATTTGATTTGCGGTGAACTCTATCGGGGGGGATATGTGGAGTGCTAATGATGATCCCCGATAAAATGCAAATATTCAGAAGGTATGGTAGAGGCCGGCACGGCGACAAGAGCCAGCTTGATGCCTTCTTATGCGATTCGAAGTATCTATTTAGCTTGACCTCATAGATAACGTCAGAAGGTCCGACTCTTCAGGCGCCCCGCTATACCGTTGTAACCAAAGGCAAAAGAATAGGAGGCAATGGGGATCATACAGTCGTCAGTAATGCACGGGTGCTAGGGGAGGCGCTGTAGATATTAGTACTACTCGGGAACTGGGTGGGAGCTAATAATTAGTACGCAACGTGGAGAAGAGCTACGTCCCACCTCAGTTGGTAGGCGATGAGAATCTGCAGATCTATATATTGCGCCGAGCTCCCCGTACAAATTGTATCTTGTAGCGCGCGAAGTATGTTCCGTTGGCGTCGGGCCTCACCCCTTAACTATTTTACTAATCCGGCTGTCATTGAATCTGATTTGAGGGCATAGTTATCAAAAAGACCCCAATGGGGCCGTCCGAGCTCGCTAGTTCGGAACGTTTTAGGGGCACCTTGTTGCGACCGGGCGACTTTGGCTAGCGACTCCATTCAATTACGCGTATTACACTGCGACTACCGTAAAATTGATTTGGTAGGCGGATCAGTTCTACAGTCTATGCTGAGACCCCAACCGGCAATGTATGACGTCGAAGCTGTGACTATCGCTGGTCGTCATTAAATTTGTGACATGTCTCTAACTAACTTACTAATTAGAGTAGTCGAAATGTACTTCGCAATGGCAGCATTACATGCGTAGCCCCTGTCTAGGCTATTGCCGGAGAGGGTAGAGAAGGAGCTACTCTGCCTCTGTCCAATACTGTAGCTCAGGCACCATTAGACTAACAGATCAATAAAGTGGGACTGAAAAGTGGATCAGGCATCAGACTCTAAATAGGAACCGATGCGTGCTGAGCTGTTTAGCGCCTCAGTCAGGCAACTATGTATCATGTTTGCGGCCGTTTAAAACCAATGTCTCTGACTGCTGAACGCCCCGTACACGACAACGCTTCAACATAGCCGTTATTAGATCCTCATGCCTGGGCATACATGTCAGGCAAAGAAAAGTGTTGACTAACAATAGTCTAAAGCGCAGGGCACTTAGCGTCGTGTCATTCTTGATGACAAAACATTACCCAGTAGTATAAAAATCGCACAGCGTGCGTCTGGTGGTTGAGCTGGGATCAAACACGTTCAATCTTCTCTACCCTAGTGCCTTTCCTGCTTTAACTATATTGCATCTTGTAGTAATGGCCAAGTTGGTCACCCACGTGTGCCTCTATATAACTGTGCCGCCATTAGGTTTATCATCACGTACCACATACCTCTTAATGATACAAGTACGGGAGCCATGATCCGTCGTTGGACTGGAAACAGTAGCCATGATCGGATATATGTACCGGACGCACTGCTGACGGTCCCCCGGCGAAGAATTGTAGGTTTTGATCCGGGAGTCAAAATTATCGCATGCGAAAGACCCACTCCTCAACTTGGACCCTGTAAGATAATTGTCTGTGAGCTTGGCGAAGGGCCTGAACCACCAAAGGTCGTCCCTCCGACAAATAATGTAAAGTCAAGCGCGGCGGAAGCAAACCGGCCCAACCGTACAAGCCAGACGATGTATGACCGCGCGTACAAGAGGGCCTGATTCTCACCCGTATGGATTGTGAGACTGAGTGATTAAGGAGTATGTGGGTTGCTATACAAAACTTGCGATTTGAATCCCCCTGTCAGACAGATCGGACTCATTGCTATAAAACGCGATCTATACCCAACAGACAGGCGGTAGACCGACTACTCCACTTAGTACGGATCTCTTTATATGCCAGCAGCTACATAGCCCTAATCTGAGCTCCGGGTCAAGGGCCTAAATGAAAGTCTGACCCTAACAAGCCATAATAGCAACGGACTTACGAGAAGGTAACATCATGCATAACGATCGACTGTCAGCCTCATGAGGAAACGACACCATGAATCCTTCTTCGGAAATGGTTGAATCATGATCTACCGGTATTGCCAAAACGGCACTATAAATCACGCGTAGGCATGTGTACACTGGACAGTAGAGAACAATACCATGCTTTTGCAGTCGCCCCGACTCGGCTCGAGATTCTGAACCTGGGGGTAGTCTCAGAGTGGTTAGATGGCATTATACGGATAACCCGCGGTTGTTCACGCCACGATTCGATCTTTCCCTCGGGGTTCCTAAAAAGCATTAGCCGTTAAGCCCACTTCCCAGCGAGGTCCCCGTATTTAGCGTAGTTTCTGACCTAATGATTTGGGTCTGCAGGGGGGTCCAAAGATTCAACGCGTATGACACATCATCCTCGCACCGCTATGTTAAAAGGCCACCGGAGAGAAGCGCCCGCTCGTGAATCAGATTTTGTGACATGGATCTACGAGCAGTACCGCGAGCATTTCAGCTGCACTCTACAACGCCCCGCTGACCCGTCGCATAACGAACTATCAGCATTCATGCCATCTGATCGTAAAAGCTTTGAATACTCGCTATATTAACATGTACAAACCATATGCTATATCGTCTTGCGTGGGGAAGTGCGTGAAGCAGTCGCATCGCTAGTATAGGGTAATGCCAGAACAGCGAGGAAAGAAATTATCTGAAGATGGTGTGGCAAGTTATTTTAAAGTGAGCTCTGACCCGGGAATACCGTTGAGGTTGTACATGGTAGTAGTCCCGGAATGTGTACCGAGTGATTTTAGTGCTGGCTAGAAGGTGTACATGCGCAAGAAATCCTCAAGAGCAGAATTACCAATGAAGGTGAGTGGTGTTTACTTACAAGACCACTCATTGGCTCGTTCGGTTGCCTTGCTCCTGTCTCGGACTTAATTATCCGCGGTTAATTGTATGCCAACACGCCCAACCATCTAAAAGCCCGGAGTTCCTGCTCGAGGGCTCGCCAGTTGTAACTGCCAAAGACCATACTGTAGACATTATGCAAATTAAGACACAACAGGAAACACGAAGGGGAATACAGCATCTGTCGCGCTCGGCAATGGTGAATCCGCGTGATTTTTATTATATTCGCACCTGAGAATTTTAAACTACCGCGCAACGTAGTAATGCAAGTGCTGCCATGGGGCCATGGTGTCTTAAGTTACGGTACACATTGCTTCGAGAGGTTTGTTACTAGTATCTAAGCAAGACGATGTACCACCTCATGATGGATACGTCCAGAGATTGCGTTCCCAGTACCCAGATGCCCGATACATTTCGAAATAGCGAGACTCCTGCCAATGCCCTGCTCAGCCTCACATGGCTATAGGCACCCGATTCTGGCTGTTGAGCTCTCGCGAAGGAGCCTCCACAGCGGTCGGGCTTCGCTTACTCGTATATAGGAGGTCATGGGCCGTCTGCCATAAGTAGGAAAATTTCTGCGTAGTGTGTTGCTGCGGCGTTCGATTTCAAGGCTTCTAAATTAATCTTCGATTTGTATATCTACTCCGTAGCGCCAGCCAGGGGCTCCGTCTGTTCTGTAGCGCGTATCACAAACGTGCAAGACCCTGTCCCGGCTGTCCCATGGAATCTGATTGCAAAGGAGGAGGTAACTACGCGGTAGTATCAACGAACGCCGAGGAGTAGCCTTGCAAGATAGAATGCAGTGACTAGTCGTAACGGTCCGACCAACGTATCCCTCTAGGATGCGTAGCTCCTTGTGGACGATGCCGCGAAGTATAGACAGATATCCAACACTTGGCAGGGGCGGCTGGATGCCCATCATCGCAGCACGTCTCTAGCATCAGGCGTGTCACGGAGATCGCGGATGATGCGGGACCGGTGGACAGCTGCGACACACCGGGGTTCCCTTATCTGTTGGAGGCCCTGGGTTCGGTTGCCGTGAATCATAGCCTCCACCGAAGCGAACGGTTCTCGATGTACCTTTGTTGGACGTTACTCAGTACTGCCGCTAACTCCGGGAAAGAGCATAGGACTTACCCCACCGGCGATAGTACTACACCAGCACCGAATACGCTGAGGTAGTACTAGTACAGTGTTGTCTCGGCCCCATTACCCGCCCACGGGGTCTAACGGGTAACTCCCTCGCTTCGCGAACGTTTTCTTTGGAGAGGAAAAGACATCAGCGCTAGACAATCCGCGTGCGCGCTGATCCCTTTGAGCGGAAGTTTCTGATTGGCTTGGTTGAGCTAGTACCAAAACACTATCATTCGGGCATCCCTTGATAAAGGCTCGTCGTAGTGTTGGGAACACCACTGTTTCTCTTTTCTAAGGATTGCGGCCCCCCTAAGTCAAACTCTATGGCGTGGGTGGGACTATCTACTAATGATCTATACCAAGCGGAAGCGGAAGAGCGGATTATTATGTGGGTGCTATTGCCACAATATGCACTAACCGCCGGGACAAGAACTACGTTAGAGAGGGACCTACCAGATGACAAACTGCCGTAGTTTGAGGAAACCACGTCCGATGATGAAAGTCTGAAGGCGACGAATTTTATGAGAGGCATGCAAGTTTTAATCTGGTTACATGAATCCGCTTTACCGGGCCACACTGAAGTATTGCCGCAAAACTCACACCGTCAGTTGGTTTTTAGCGTTAGATGCGGGGGCGGTCCATGTCAACTCAATCCGTGATAATCCCGCACGCGAAGGAGGCTAACACTCGCTTATCCTTCGCGAGGCAGTAACTTATGCACCTGGGTTAACTCTGATCCCGCCCTCGCCATACTATTCCAGTATATTAGGCAAGTACGAGCACACGAACTTTAGACCGTTCTACGTCAATCTGCTCAAAGTTCTACAGGAACATCTACGCCTCAGGATTAAGCTACGATTCGCACCAAAGAGGCAATTGTCACTCAGTGACAAAGACGCGTTGGAGCAGCAGCCCACTATTATTCAGCAGCGCGCGGGTGCTGTATAGGTTGGAGTTTATCCCGACGAACGTCGCGTCTTACTCGGTGATGGCGATACCGACAACACTGTCTTGTAGGTACACCTAGGAGCATTTCGTAAGACAGCTCCCCCCTGATGCAACTCATCGCTATTAACATTGTTCTGGTCAGTCCCCATTGGGGGGGTTCTGCAACATAATTCGGTTTTTCACATGGGGTAATACAGAATCTGCCATTCTGCATTGCCCGCTGCGAGCCGATGAACGGGTCGGTTAAGAGTTTCTACGTTATCTAGCGGGATTGGCCCAGTAATGTAACAGCTGCCCCAGCCCAAAGTGCGGGTTGCGTAGCGGCGTATATGTCTCTTACATCTGCTTCACAAGCTACCTTCAATTCGGGGGAGACAACTAATAGCTTCCTTGCGTGACCGATAAACGCATACGTTTTGTCTCGAACACGGCTTCGTATATTCGCGAGGTTTAGTACAGACGAGATTCCATGATTACTATTGGGTGTCATTGGAAGAGGTTGGTTACTGATACACTGTAATTTTTACTGGGCTTATTACACCGAAGGGAGCGGTTGACCTACGATGGGAGCCCGACCTGGTGAATACATCGCGTGACTTACTATCCGCTGGTATGCGCCCCCGAAGTGTCGCCAACGAGCCCTTTCTGGTCGCGGGTAGGTCATCCGATCGCATTTTAGCACCCCTCGTGATTTTAAATCCACCATCGTCCTCAGTAATTGGAACGACCCCCTAACTGGGAGAGGTGGGAGTGTATCAAGCTAGCTACACCCTCGTAAACTAGGGCTTACAAACGTTAAAAAACGCCAAGTCTACTCACGATTTTAGCGAAAAGCACGCTAGAATCAGTTTGGGAGATATATTATAAACTGAGCCGCGTTCGTCAATCCCCGCTTTTCCTACTCGACGAACCACGATCTATCTGCTCAGCCTTCACCCCAGGCGACCTTTTCAATATACCGGCAGGTCAACGCTTTACTAACCATAGCAGTTAAGGTTGTACAACTGAAACACAGTTCCCTGACCAACGAGGACTCGGGTTCCGTTATGGTGTTTTGCCAGACGATTGATAATCTGAGCCTGTATCTAACCAGGAAATCACAACGGATAATCCGTAAATATTACTCAGCCACGATTAGTAAGACGCTTCCTTGGTTCTGATTGCGCTTCTAGGAGTAGTCCAACAGCTATTCGGATGCGTATTGATCGAGCCGATTTCCAAGCAATGGAATCGTCGACATTCTGCAAAACTCTGGTCCGCCGATATGCCCATATCAACTATACGTCCTGTAGAGTGTGGGGTTTATCCCAGGTTACTCCACATTCTAGTAGACGCGTGACAGCTCCCCTAGCGCCCAGAATATCGTCGTACCGGAATGAGTATCGAAAAGATACTATTAAGCTCCGGAGGTGCAGCAACTGAGCGGCTTCGGCGTACAGATCCTATAGAGGATGTGGGGTGTGCTGCCTTACGGCGTATCTAGAAGGGACATAGCCCTCAACAACCTTCCGCCGTTTATGTTGAGGTGAGAGCCTAGGTTAACGGGTTGGATGCACGGGGGAGAACAAGTAAATGTAAGAACGTACGAACTAAATGCAGCCAAACGTGCCCCGATACCAAAGTAAATTAGTTAGGAAATTACTGTGTTGCCGCATAGTCGAGGCATAGCCATCTAGGACAGAACTAAGAGAGAAGGTCGCCTTTCTGCCTACATTCGGCGAGTTTAGAAGGGAGGCACTAGCCTCTGATCTCCGCAAGCCTCTTAGAGGCATCAATAGAAAGTCAAGGAGGTCCAGCCCCGGGAGAGATGAGTCTACACCAACTCTGGTTACAGAAAACCTATCAATTATGTTACAACGTTGCCCAGAGTTTCTGGTCTTTGGGGGGGGGATGTTCCTGACAGCCTTCTAAGCCCAAGATCGTATTAACCCCCGTTACCAAACATTACCGGCGGATATTTCGACTCATTCCTGCAGCAGTTACCAGGGAGTGAAAGTGCTCTTCTCTGAGTCGGTTGGTGCAAGATAGTGAATTTAGGGGTTTATCATCGCGGCTGAACCGGCAAACATGGAGAGGCGCAAAATAGCAATCCTACAAGGCTCTCAAAAGATTTAGCTCCCGACCTCTGCCCGTCCAAGATGGCACTGTATAAATTCTATCGGGGCAAAATTAGTGGAGCTCACACTAAGGAACCATAGCGTCTTTCTCCTCCGAGCGCTTACTACGTCAATCCACGATCCTGCAGCCTAATGGCTAACAAACAACATGACAAGTTGTCATAAAGAATGTATATCGCTCACAATATCTCCTAGCGCCCTCGGTTCTCCGTTTCGCATCGGAAATACCTCTCTCGTGCAGGGTTAGATAAGTCGCTAACCTCCACCACGAAGAGGATGTCGGTCAAGTAGGCCAGAATGATACAGTGAGATTTAAGGTTTCTTCGGAGAGATATAGGAGTACGGGGTATAACATGGTCCTGTAGGCGATTCGACAGCAAACCCCTAGTGTTGATGAATTCCCCCGCTGGAGATAGCGTTCCTTGCCTGGTCTCAGAGTGTGGGAGTAGTCCAATAGCATTATAGCGAGGACCGGGGAGTGTTTAGTCTGACTTATTCTGCCTCTGACGCTAGTACCCGATTAGGTTGACCGGCTAATGTTCTTCGCTAACTTGAACTTCCAGAACCGCCTCTTTGGCAACAATACCCGTTAACCGGAAACCTGCACTCCGTGCTCTCGAACTAGAAGTTCGACGGCTCCACCGATTCCTTGACTAGCCGCTGGATTCGATCTCTTAAGCACTCTCGTTCTGTCCGCGACGACACCCACGAGTGAAATGTAGATCCAAATGAACACATTCTGCTTCAGAGAGCCTCGCGAACATCGACTCCGTATCAGGCATATCGAGGCATTGGTACGCATTATAATTCCGACCGCGGGGTGGCCGCCGAAATGGACCCTTACGTTGGAGCTTGCTAAGCAGGAAACGGTCTTCCACTGCAACGACGGTTCCTAAAAGAGATCGATACTCAGGTACAAGAAGGATTGGCCCTAATGGGCATGCGGGTGATAATGCCACGTGGGACGCTAACCGGATGCGGTGCTTAAAGAGTACGCTGACTCCGGCACGACCTGGTGAGGATGCTACTACAGCCGATACTCGCGTCCTCAAGTTTAGGGAAGGTGTTCGGCTTGATACTCAGATTCTGCGTCCCGGAAAACAGCCGGGACACCTGGGTTGATCCGGCATTGACGCCTGTGCCCATCCAGTAAGAGTTGAACAAATGTATAGTGACTGTCTAGAGCCCGAGGAATATCTTTCCCGATGCCATTCATCCGCTAGTATGTTTTGCATTCATTAATAGGAGTGTCGCGCCATGTCCTCACTGGGGATCAACCCGTGATATGATTAAATATGGTATAGTTATCAGTCGCAGATCGTCCCTAGGTTCCTCACACGACGATTAAGATTGTCACGAAACACTATGCGCGCAAGGGTGGGCCTCTCCCGCGGATAATAGAGGAGTGCCTCATCACCCGACCACCGTCAGATCTATTCGACCTCCTACCCATTCTTATTCCTAAGGGAGTTATATGTTGGTTTTTGAAGGGGGACCTCAAAACCATTACTCCACCGGGTTGGCCAACACCGGCAAAGTTCTTGACGTATGGGGCCAGCGCCACCACTGCAGAGGACAGGGAAGTGGGACACGGGTTTGTATTATAAGAGCGCCGAACTGATCGGAGTCAGTAAGGTGTCGACACCTCTTCGCGTTTGTATCTTTCTTGGACAGTTACGCGGGCCATTTTAACTATCCCTCTAAGGGTACTGACATCCGGTTGATACGTGGCCTATGACAACCTGACTTGCAGATCGGTGATTTTCTAGAAGTACGTATAGTAATGCTTATACACCTTTACATCTGGCGATGTAATGAGCGCGGTAAATGGGGATATTGAGTGGTTGACCGCCCGATCTACAGACCACCATGAGCTGCCTCCAGGAAGAGGCGGGCTCCGGTCGGCTGTCAGCAGATTATGAGGAAACTAAGAGACTTTTATACACGAGTAACCCGGACCCGGATAAGCTCGCGCTCTTTGGGCGCAATTGCGTACACAACGGTGCTACCATTGCTCTATCGCTCGGAACACGCTGGGGATGAACTCGCTAATATAGCGACAGGCCCAGGCGCTGAGGAACGAAACTTACCAACGACTGATCGCGAGCCTACAGGCAGAGAATGAGCGATAGAGGTGGTCGGGGTGATGCCAGCCCCGTAAGAAGCAAGTTCGTTAACCAGGATCGATGTTCTAGTAGCATATCTGTTCGCCCTGGGACGTCCAAAGTGCAGGAGGCCAGGAGACTTTAGGTCAACCCCATTCAAGTCACCTCTGGACGCTAGAGATACCCCGGAGCGCCTTGGCATCGATTGTTGCAGGATAAAGGACAAGTGTTCTTCGCTGACTTGAGATACGCGATACTCGCCAGCTTAAGGTGGAAGGGTGGTTGGCACACAGGGATCTGTTTTGCGAAAGGCTACCACGCTTGCAGTGCCAATAGGTAAATGATAGCCTTCGCCCTGATGGGGTCACGTGGCGAGTTAGCAAGATTCCGCCCAACGTTTAGCAGTCGAAACCTTATGGATACAAAAATGATCTCAGTCGTCAATCCCGGAGGGTCTGGAGTGCTGTTATCCCTCGATGCCTAAGTTAACACTAGTCAACATTCAAGTTACTCCTGAGCACAGACCCTGCTATACTTAAGAGCAACCACGACTTCCCTCAGAGTACTCCCCTGCCCAGCCGGTCACATAAGTGAATATACCAGCCTACTGGGAGGCCCTAGAATTTTGCTGTAGATATCTTCGTACATGATGAATGGGCCACTGAAGACAAAGATATGCCAGAAGGCCCACCGGCAACGCCGCAGGCGACCAGGACGAGCTTTATCGCAAACTACACCCCGTTACCCAAAGACTATCCGCATTTCCTGTCCCGTACTCACTTAAATTCGGACCAAACCCAAACCCCGAGATCAAAGCGAGACCCTTCGTGGTTACAAAGGGGAAGGTTATTTGATCTGGTCGCGGAAGCCTAGACTGAGCAAAATCGTATAACGAGGACGCATTATTATGTCACGGCGTTAATAGCTAGCCTAATTATAACGACAGGCCCAAGACTTTGATGTTTACATCCCGTGCATTTAGAGTCCATACGAAGCTTTGGACTGCTTTTTCTGCTCACGAATGAACTCTGAAGAATCAGGAGGCCGTTCCGATTAACTAGGCTCAGGCGACTCGACTGTGCGCATAGGCGCAGGTGGATTACAAAGGTTGGACATCACCACGGATGCCAATAGCAAAAGCATACTCCCTGCTGAGACGAGAACAGACGATTGAAAAGAGCGGTCAACGTAAAAACTCTTAGCCTCGGGGCAGTGTGATAGCAGAGCGTATCCGACATGCAGCCGGGATCATGTGATCCAAACCTGGCTCTATTACGTATCGACCCTCACTCTTCATATATTACCATGAAGGCAAGAATTAACCGAGATCAAGGCGGCTCACAACATAGGCTTCTGTTGAACTCCATGTGAGGCTGATTACTAATCGTCAGAACGGATTCGGGGGTGGAAACCGAATCGTGCGCAACTACTAATCCGCCAGTATGAGATTGACGAAGCTAGCGGATCACATAAGTTCCCACCGGAAACGCGTAACGGCTTAGAATCCTTTGCTAAGTTGATCCGATCGCAGCAAGCTCTCAACGTGGTTACACCAAATTTGCCGAAGGGGAGCCCACGACGTGACACCCGGTATGGATTGCACAACCTTATGACGTCAAACACCCGGGGTTTTTTAGCCCTAAAGGGCTGAGGCTGTATTCAAAGTAGGGGAGTGATCAGGCTCATAGTATGTCGCGAAGAGCCCTGTGAAACGCGTTGCTGCATGGAACCCCACGGCATCCCAGGTTGTTCCGCTGCTCGTCACGCACAAGCTGAGTGCAGAATGAGAATGTAGTGCACCAGCATCCATAAACATAATTACACACATGGGTCTTTACAGAGACGACAAGTACACCGAACAGCTGGTGATTAGGTGGGCGTTGTGCAGTGCATTGAAGCGGCGAATCTTCTCCACCTTTAGCAGTCGTACCGTGTGGCCCTCCGAATGCTCCAGGCGGGGCTAGCTCAGGACCAAGAGGGCTACGATTTGCAAGGCCCGCAATCAAATTTAAGAGGTGGATAATATTTCCCGCGCGATAAAGCTTCGTGTGGTCAGCAGTCAATATCAATGGAATATGAGCAGCCAACCACACATGAGGGCTAGCAGCAGGTATGACTGAGTTCAAGTTTCAGTAGTTTCAACTTTCGTAAACAATTCAGTGGTTTAGAAAGTCCCCTTTGCTGATCTACTTCAGGCAGAACCCTAGTGCTGGGGGAATAGGGCAGCTTTACTAATGATCATATTCACCTACTATATATCCCATGACAATGGGCAGTAATCCAACGAGTGATAAAATTGGCTGATATTCGAGTGCCCACGGCATGACTGACCTTGTGTTACAGTGAGCCTGCCCCCCTTGCAAGCTCCCGCCTTTTTGGCCCGGAACATACGGTAGGGACGGTTCTACACTGTAAAGTCTTAAGATAAGATAAGCGATTGTTCGTTTTGCCCTTTGCCTATTGTTCTAGCAAATGCAGATCGCGATCCTCGCTGGCGTCTGATGCATATTCCACATCTGGGATGGTAATAAGATGCTTTATAAGACGCGAACTAACCTGATCTTGAGAGGCTACCTTTTCTTGTGGCCGCACCCCCAGCTTGTTCTTAGAAAACCTTCAAAGCAAGATTCGAAGAAAGTAGGTACACGAAGACTCCAATTTATTCTAGAAGGAGATATCACCTCGCTGTCTAGGGAAGGAGGCCTCCATTATCGGCAGGATATGCGCCGATTATGCAGATCCCCACTTTCCAGATTCGATACATCTGAATAGCCTTCAAGACCTGTACCTCTGCGCCGTTGTATAGCTTCGGCTAGGTTCGCGGGTCAACTCTGCAGGTGGATTGACGTTCTTCCCCATCTCAAACGGTTAATCCGTCAATAGACGGCTAGTTCTACGGGCCTGGGGGGTGAACCCCGTATACATTCAGGTTTCAAAGAGGTGATAGAAGTTTTGGGCCCAACAGGGCCGTAATTCGATGCACTCAAAAAATCTGCGTTTCGAGTCGGATCATGCTCGTCAGGCATGCGTGTCGGACCGTACGACTACAGACCGTCGATTGTGAGTGAGCACGAAACTAATGCTGCTGCAGAATACGCCGAATAGTAGCGGACGTCCCTTACAGTTATGATGACTAAGAGTGTGCAAGGGAATAGTCAATTGAGATAGAACGGTCTGAACCTGGGCTGCACAATATGCGGTCAGGTGTTCTGTAGGATGAGATCTGTTTTGAACTGTGAGTATTTGACAACTGCTATTCACTACATATTGTAGTGCTTTTATCTGCTATAGACATGCACTGATTGGCGGGACTAACAGGGGAATTGATCTTCAGAAAGGTCCCAATCAGGTTGGCGCATCTGTAGACTCACTCATTCGGCCGTAGATGCCAAACCAACGGGCACGCCCGCGAATACAGTACATACTCGCCTTCGAACCCGGTCGTCCTGGAAGACTTCGCCTGGGTTCTCGACGTCTCTCCTCTTACCACTCGCCCGACCATAGTGACGAGTTACGGTGGCGACTTAGCAGAGTCGAACTTAGATTACGGCGGCTCCCAGAGTGGAAAGTAAGAGGGTGAATGGTGTTTGGGATTAGAACGTGTCTTACTGCTCTGAGGGATCGAGTATATAAACCGGAAAGTGCATCAAATTGACACTATCGCCTGGGATTCCTATAGTTCAGGGTAGTCAACAATATACGGATTACCATAGTTCGGCGCAAGTGACCTCATTGCTCAACATATAGATTAAATCCAAGCACAAGATTATCTGAATGACGGATCCCTGCGCAAAACCTCCGATTAATACCCAAAAACCGCAACGTCTCATGCTGTTCTTTGGATAAAATAAGGGCATTGTTCATGTCCAACCAAGCGGTGGCCTGTCCGGGTGAGGATTCACCATCTTTCTCCATAGAAGGGTCTGGTGATCTTCTCATACGTCAGCCTGTACGATGTGCATGCACTGATCGTGTGGTTATGCGATGTAGACGAAACGCAATGTTTCCCACGGTACAACGCCCGTTCCTTAGACTTCGATATTAGGGAGGAAACGCTGACACTCTAACTGCCGCAGACGCAAGGTAAGTGGTATGTGCGCGACTGATATAAGATAACGGTGCATAGTGTCATATGCCGTGCAGGGTCCCGTGAGCGTAGCAATATGGTTTGCTGTGCATAAGATGGTGACAACGCTTCCAACCATGTTCTCTGTCTGGTCTCCGATGGATCTCAACTTGGGCGGAGGGGCGCACGTGGTCTACCTCACTCGATTTTGACCCTGAAACTGCTCATCCACTGGTAACCGACGCCCTCCAAGGCCCGGGACCACATTACCATTTTTCTCCCGGACGGTGCAAGATGCCTATAATCCTTGTCGGGCTTTGTATCTATCGATTACCCACCGTTGGACCGTCGTGCGTTAAATTATCCGAATGATTCACTACAGTCACTCATCAAGTGACTAGTGCCACGTCTAAAAGTATCGGATTGTATTGTTCGAGTAGTTTACCGTGGCTGGAGTTACCATACGGGTCAATGGGGTTCCGAGAGCGCCGCGCCGCAATGCACGTAAGCGAACTTATTAGTTTCGGTTAGCTAGTTGATACCCAGCTTTCTGGGTCTCCAATTGATAGGAACGTTTTCGTTAGACTCGACCGGATGATGAACAACCTCTATGCTCCATGGATACGTCATTTAGCCTCGTGTTGGATGAATTCGTTTACTAACTTATGATTAAAATCATCTTGGATGGAACTCTGTGCGTTCGTTCAGCTATACACACCCCTGAAAATTAACTACTAAAAAGAGGTATCCGGTCGCCGCGACCTAGAGAATTTAAGTGCGAGATCGAGAGCATTGAGACCATGCAACCATCCAAAATAGTACTACAATATAAATGTTCATTCCTTGTCGAGTTAACACACTGAAGAACGCCCGTTCCCTCCGTTTGAAGGGACAAGGGTCGATAGCATCAATTGGATCGAAGAAGTATAGGTGATTGGACTTTGATCTGATCGGCATACCGAGGTAACTCAGACACCGTCGACGTCTGCGATCTCAACTTAGGTGGGGTGTTGAGCTGGCGTGACAGTAGACCGCATAAGGATTCTATATTCCCGATGTCTGTGTTTGGAATTCAACTCATGCAGTGTCCGTGATCCCACTGGTTAGAGGTCCACCGTTCTATTCATCTGAATTATGTGCAACGTCCAGAGTAGCTTCGCGCCCGCGGCCACCAAAGATGCCACCGTAAGAAGGGGACATCCTGGTCGTAGAGCACAGGCTACGCGTAGTTGATAGATCCATAGTTCTACGACAGAGGACAAAGGAAGAGGAGATATACAAAAGTATCAGTCCATCATAGTTGCGGTGGCTGTCGATGCGAGACCATAGATTAACACAAGATCACGTAGAGAATCCCTTAATAGTTAATAGGGCGACTGATAGGAGGTCCGCTCTACATTGTAATATCGATAATATATCCCTTTACCACTCTGCACCACAATAGAGTTCCGATTCGTTTCCACAACGTAGACGTACTCTAATCAGTTGTCTGACTGATCGCAAGCACGTTTTGTCGCAGAACCCACACCCAAGGTAACAGGACCACATGTAAGGCTTCGGGGGCCCATAACGACAAAATATCACCCCGAATGCCCGCTTAGGTAAAGATATACAACTTCTCTTTGTCGTGATGTTGCACGATGCGCGTCTAGTCGATCTGAGGTTTGAAGAGTATCGGCGGGGAAGCACCCCCAACCAACCTTCGCCTGTTGGCGCGTCAAGTTTTGCTCACAATTGACTCATACCGTCACCTGAGCACCCCACTCAATCCTAGCCGCTCTGCGCTCTGTATGCAGCAACCGCATTCATATCTGCCCCATTTAGTAGGGACGCGTTGTTCAGGTGCGAGAAAACATTCGAATTCTTTGACTCTTGCGGAATTTGCAGATGACAATACCAACAGGACTAGGTCTCTGCCCATCTGATTAATACACTACGCTTATAGAAATAATTGAGCCACCACGCTAACGTGGAGCGCGATACGAATTTTAGAGGGGGCGATGCCCAGAGGACGGAGGAGTGCACTGTCGGGACTCGTTCATTGTGTTGATGCTTCTGGCTCTTTAGTAGTAATCAGTCCGTATGCTGCATTCGAATGGAGAATTGATCACTCTGGCTGGATGTCGCAGAATACGAATACAAACTGGCTCAAAACCCGTCCGCGCTGTACAGCACCCGGTACGATTCAGATACGGACCATTGGAATATATAAGTGCTTGGATCGTCTTTCTGAGACCATCCGCGGCACCCTACAACGATGAAAGATACAGCTCCATATCATCATTTCGGCCCTATAACCTGTAGGCGCACGCATGCGAGCGGGTAACTATGCGACCTTGTATCACTCATATCAGAGCGCCATGACGGCTCTCGACAGCAAAACGTCTGAACAGATTAGAGCTGATATTCTCTAGTCTTATTCATATACATTCATATAGCAAATGTAGTCACATCATATACGTTTTTCCATAGCAAGGAGCTATGACACAACGCCGCCCATCGAAGGAGTTCGTGAAGCCCTGCTCTTTTAGTGTGGCATGGGTCGCGGAGCGGAATTTTTCAGGGGAAGTAGAAGATAAAGGTTCAACAAACTCCTGTACCAATCTGGATCCACTTGCTAGGAAGCGTCTGGGATCATAATATCCCAAAAATTTCGACTACGTGATCCACAAATCGTAAACATCACCTCATACTGCTTCTTCGTTTTAATATTGCTTGACTTGAACCTATCGTAACTAAAAGTGGAGCGTACTCTTCAGGGGTACATAACAAGATTGGGAGAAGGATCATATAGGTAATACATAGGGCTTCACCCGGATTGACTGTCTCGAGTATATGAACGAACTTAGGTGACCATAACGCTGACCCGACCTATTGACCCCTATCTTACTGAAATCGCGAACTCTTTCGGACCTATATACTGGTCTTAAGGGGAATTGATCGTTCCACGGCACATGCTACAGTTTCGTCAAATATATAATTAAACGCTCTACGATGCACATATTACCCCGCAGCAAAGGGCCCATACGCCTCTAGGAGCTACGCTACAGTCACTTGATTCGCGGGTGTGGTACCTAACGCCCATATCAGGTGGCAACGAAGTCTATTCCCTTTACATACAAAGTACACCACAGCAGGGTAAGGCTGGAATTACGTGCCCGGGAGATATAGGTACCTAGATTACAGAAGGATAGGGCTGACCCGGCACCATAATGTCCCCTCACTCGCTCGGGTGGCTCCGTAAATATTGCCGAGACAGGCCCGGAGTCAACGGTAGCCGATGAGTACCTTGTACGTCGTAGGGATAAAGGTACGGACCACGCGCCTGGGTGATGGCAACTTCAAGCATCCATTGACATAACTTAGGATGTTTATCAGTAACTACGCTCGCTGGTGTTAAGCTAAGGAAGTGCCGACCTGGTCACCAACAGGGCCTATATATCGGGGGGGCCGGGCGTCTTCCAATGGACTCTCTTCAACTCAGCCAGAAGTCTCGCAGTTGTCTGAACCAGGGACTGGGAAACATTCAGGAATCGAAAGACGACAGGGAGAATTTCCGGTAGTCTTAGCTCAACCCAAGGCCCAGCCGTTAGGTCGCTCGTGATCGCGCATTCTCATAACCACAACAACAACCAGGTAAAAGTCGGAAGGTGAATCCCGCACAGGATTCAATAGCGCCCGCTCAAAGAGCGAGGCGTAGAACCGAGGTGTCATATTCCTGTTCTCGTCTCAAGATTGTTACCTTAGGATTCACGAAGTTGTGAACAGTCATCATCCGGGAATCCGGGCGATTAATGGAAGGTTCATAGAGGACCCCTCGTAGTCGGTCAAGCCAAAAGAGTACCTGTCGGACTTAATCTACACACTCCTCTCTATACTAATTGGTGCTTGGGATTCAACTTCGAAGCAGTTGCTTGGTCAACGCAGGATAATATAGTTAGTGGCCTCAATAGTAACATGATCTATCTACCTAACGCGCGACTTGACTGACTAGTCGTTACCGATGCTACGAGGCAGACTGGGGTGTTAACTTATTGCCATGATACTCGATATCGTATTTTCATTGAACAAATCATCTCCAACGAATTTACGTATTCGGTAAAACTGGGGGTATCGATGCCTCCTGCCCCTCGAATCGTGAGCCTAATTCGCCCGCTGGTCTCACCTAATCGCCCATATTTGAGGCTGCCACAACCTACTCGAAAAGTAGCTGGCTTTCCGAGTAGGGACCTAACCCTATTTACGATAATCCTTTGCATATTGGTAGACGAAGTAGTATAGCACCACAAGTGTCTGTCAATTGTAGTGTTAGCTCATGTAAATCTCTGACACCCTTTCGCTCTAGATCAGTCCATTACAGGCGCATAGTTTCTCTATCCGTAAACTCCTGGACTAACGAGTTCCCTTATTGAGCGGTTCCCCGGCGAGAAGTGAGGAAAATCCTTTCCAGTAGTCTATAATTGTAGCACAGTGCGCTTAATCTGATCTGTCTTCGCCATAAGGGATTTCGGCCCCGCACCCCACGCCAACTGAATTTTCCCAACACACTCTCATTTGATTATCTATCAATAGACGGTACTTATAGACGATGGGGAGCATAAGTGTTGATCGTCGGCCGGACTCGTGGTCTCGGCACGCGGGTTACGCTCGCCTGCTACAACTGCCGGCAACCTCGTGAATATTCAGGTAAGCATACACAACGTTATCCACTATTTCGGAGTCAGTGAAGTGTCGACGAGGTTACTTACCTTATCACAGGTAAGGGACGAGTTACAAATGCTAACACTCTGGATTGCCGTGTGTCCAGAGCTCGTACAACAATTGGGGGAAGGTAGGTCGATACAGCCTATACGTCCGATAAGCGTCAGGGTGATCGCCTCATAGAGTTTATTCAAAACATAGTTCGATCTATGACACAAAAACACATAGGTCAGCGTCGGACGGCATTCATACAAGTCTGCAAGTGGTCTTCCGATCTAAATTCCAGTCGACGGGGTTCGTTCGACTGTGAAGTGCGTGTGCAGGAAACTACCACTCGATCCAGTCGTTAGTTGTAAAGGACCTCCGAACAAATCTATATCAAGCCTAAGCCACTGGAGCAAGCTTGTCAGGACGACTCATGTCCTAGGACGCCTCCATTGTTCTTATAGCAGAGCCAACAGTAGCTAGTGTCACGTTAGTAGGAGTCTGGATCAGCCCACTAGGGGCGAAACTGTCGCAACCCTCGGCACTTTCATGCCTCAATAAGGAAGGCATTTCTCGAGGTTAGTACATATTTTCTGATGACACTAACTGCAGTCATCTGTTACGAGAAACCAGATTTTTACGCTGCGCCGCACTCGCCCTCCGTTTAGAGCTCTCATGACTGTAATCCGGTGTCGATTACAGAACTTCGTGGGGAAACTTAACTTAGAGGGCAGCGAAATCTAATTCCCACGCTGGAGGATGCACTGTTCTACGGGTAACTGAACTCACGCCATTAGCAGGCCATCGGACAAGGGTATCAGTCCCATCAAGAAAATCAAGCGAATGGTACCGCAAAATAGCCCGCCCGGGACCTCTTATGAACTTCCAGGCAACGACGTAATTTTAACCCCTGGTCGGATAGGTCTCGTTGGTTCGCCTGAACGGATTGTATGGCGAAATCGCTTTAAGATAGGATGCCGTGAGTTCTCTAAAGACTAAAGCAGCGGATGACACGGAAGCAGATATTAGAAGTAAGCGCAGCCTCCTTATGCAAGTATCGATCCGAGGGGGAGATTTAGTTCAAGACAGTTAGAGTGGGTTCCGATGTAGCTAACTTGGCAGCACGCTAATCCGTTTCTGTTTATGGCATACATACAATTGCCGTGGCGGAGTGGGGAGTGGGTCCATGATTAGTACGCAGAATGTGCTTAACAATGCCTTGTTCTGACGCTACTGTGGGGGGTCGATATATAAAGCTTACTCATTCGAGTCCTACATAGACGAGTTTTTGAAGACGAACACCGCCTTTGCTTCCTAATTTCGCAAACGATGCGAGACCGTTCGATAGACCAGGCTTTTGCTGACGTCGTAATAGCGCCTTGGATAGGCACCAAGCGCACTGATGATTTATATGGACTCAGGATAAGTCGCTGTAAAGGTGTTGCTTATATATAGACATAACCACTGCAGTTACGATTGGGACGGGACTTCAACGTAATGGTCCTAGGCCGCCTAGCCTATGAGGTTGAGCCATTTTACAACAACGCGCTAGGGGTACAATTCCTTGCATATGAGCTTCGAAGACAAGCAATCCTGCCGAACTTGCACGGGACAAGTCGTTCCAAGGGCGGAACGTTACACCAGTTACTCTAGGACCCACATGGCGAATAGATTCTCGACGCGCTCCCGGAACTCGCGCAGGAGGTTCATGTTCCACGAAGGCGCCGTATGCAAGAAATTGACACGCTCTTCTCTTAGCACGGCCTAATATAAGGGATAGTTAGGTTACCCCCCAATCTGATTAACCTGTAACGAAGTTTGACAGGTGGTTTCGACTTAATAAACTGTGGAGTATCCAGATATGAAGCAGTCCGTTTGAGGTGGCTAAGTACTGTAGAACGTACGAGGTCGTCCAGTTCGCGTGAGGAGTAGTTACGAGCCCTCTTATGGTCTTACCACATCCGCACTAGTATGTGCTAATCCTCGGTGCGCGGTACCAAAGTTGTTATGATGAATTACCCGATTCGAACCGCATCACGTCATCATCTGAAAGGGATTACGGATCTCGAGCATGTGTTTTTACGGGAGGGACAAGGTAGCACGCCCCGAAATGCTCTGACCTCTCACGGGAGTTCTCATCTCCTCCAGGCCGCGAGAATTACCGTACAGGTCTACACTGGGGGTTAATACGCTCCCTGTAAAGGGCCTTTGTCGTCAGCTCAAGGTTAGGGGATAAAGGCGATATCTTTATTAGACTCGTGTCCGCTAATCTTCCAAATAACAGCTGCGACGTGACCTCTGGAGTTTGATAGATTCGAAAGCTCACTACCAATCGAGAAATTACGGAATCTCCAGATATTCACCTATATGAGATTATCACCTAAAAAAGCTGCTTTATTTAAAAACGAGTGCCCTCCACAGTTCGGCCTGCTTTGGTCTCACTCCCTGTGGAAGGTAGCAGGGACGAGCCGTCGCGACCGTTCGAGGATCCCCATCCAGCCCGGCTCCCATTTACCAGAATAAGTCTTTGACGGGCATCAACCATATAGCGGGAGGCGTATTTCTTGAAACCCGGTTGTCACAGGCTGGCTTTGTCACCCATACCGATTTACCTTAGAATTGCGTTAGACTTTTTTCGCCTTTTAGGAATAGCATATCCGCAAGAGTGTGTGTGTTTTAGTATGGACTTGCCTACAACCGGAGCTTCCTGTGCGTCTGTAGGCACGATCGAGCAGCAACCAGATCTAGAACACATCTCTAGCCTCCATCAGTTATCTTTGGGCATATTAGGCGGATCGATAGCGTGCGAAGAGCCCGAAAGCGCGGATGGTAGAGGGGTGGTTCCTGGCAGTAGAGGTGGCATTAATATCGAACATACAACTATATACCGACGGTGGACGGTGTATTAGCAAGCGGAATTCCTCACGGGTTATCAAGAGAGGAATAGCAATTCAATGTCCAGGGGTAGCCAAGGGCGACAAGCGCAAGCCGCGAGATTTTGGTAGTTTGAGTGCAGGTATATGACCCATATAGTGATCACCTGCTTCACTATACTAAGTTTAGTTTACCAAAAACATAACATTTACAAACCCACAAGACTTTAGGCACTCCAGTTACAAAGTACGTTACCAGGATGCGTAGCGTATATTACCGACGACTGGGATGGTCCATAATCGGCTGGCATTATGTTTATCTCTTTACCAGTTGCTACATTTCACAGCCGGATGGGAGGGACGCTGTTATGTTCTTATCAAGCCTATGTGAGTGCGTGTTATGTTAACTCAACTGCGGTAGATTGAATTCTTCCTTTGGTGAAACTGGTCTGAGTCGTAGAAGAGCCCTTACGGCCGACCAAGTGAGTTGACCGGGGAACTAAGATACACGATAATCGTTTATCAGGTAACATGTTTCGGGGAAATGCCGTCTCCTATCATATTCATGGATCTTGAACCGATCTGATTGGTGCCCTCAAAATACGTCTGAAACCGGAACCGAAGAGCTGCAATTCGTAGATCAATAAACCCCGGCCGCCCATCCGCTGTCTGCTTCTTGTGTGTACAGATCATGTAACCTTCTTGTCTTGGGTATTCGACCACTCGATTATGTGTCGAGGACGATTTCGAGGAACCCCGGAGTGTAGATGGTCTAAATGTCAAGTAGACCTTAACAGCGGCATACTTCCACATAATCATGTTACGGACTGCGAAAAATTGGATTGATAAGTGGTCACGATTGGTATCCACCCTGACCATGAACCCGAACACTGACCTCCCCGATGTCTCACGTGCTGAAAGTTGTTCTTTGAGTGTGCCCGTCCCACATACTGAAAGAAAAAAACGCTGTCATCGAGAAGAGCTGTAGAAGGCTGCCGATCAGGTCTTAGCGCGCGACTGCAGGCCCCATGAAGTTAGATCGGGACACTACCGACGATTTAAATTCTCTGAAAAGCCTTGGGGTTAAGGAAGTAGGGTCGCAAGCAATGATCGCGTTGTCGCTCAATCTCTGTTCGTGGGATGGCTACTCGATGTACGTTCCGGAAGTCCCGCACATGTACGACAGTTTCGCCCGGAAGGGCTTTCGGAGCTAGCGAATAAGTTCTTCAGCAGTCCTGAATAGGCGGACAATTTCTCAAGAAGCGAGAGAACGAGACCCAGTCGGTGCTGAAATACAGGAATTGCTGATGCGGAAGCGTTAGTTTGGAAAAACCCCACTAGGGCGGAACAGTGGCACGGCCGAAGCGGATTGCTAGGTTCTCATCTGAGTACCACAGGCGGAAACAGAACAGACTGCAGTTCATACCGTCTTCTCGCCTAAAGGAGGGGTAGCGGGGGATATTTTCTACAAATTAGGCTTCCTGAAGGATAAACAGAATGTTACGCACGTAGACTGCCGAGGGATTGGAAAATTTTGGAAGAGCGCGATGGGACAATGAGCCTGCCCCAGATGAACAGGCGACTGATTTCATAGGCTCAATACTCTCAGGTGGGGAGTTCTCTCATGAATACTTACGTGGGGCCTACAGTCGCGAGTAATCTAACAGAAAGGCTTATTGTACCCGTGTAGGCCCAATCAGCACGCCAATCCAGTTAATCGAAGGAAGTTCTCAGCTTCATTTTAATACTGTCTCAGGAGCCCGAATGCTACTCAATGAATATGTCGGCGGGAGAATCTCTGCTTACGCACATATGCGCCGCAGCAAGTTACAGGTGGTTCGTCCGTTTGCCAACCTGGTGATAGCTGATGGTTTCAAATCAGTGAGTGGCTCGGCCGCAGAAGAGCATGGATTTCACTTCGGGGGAGAGCCTTAACTCGACAGGATGGGTCTCTGTTCTGTGGTTATAAACCAAGTACGCTCGACGAGAAATTAACAGAAATAATACTGTGGCGAGAAAGCGTGGAACGTTCACTGTTCTATGACGGTGAGTACTAGAACACCAGAATAGACGTATTAGTTAAAGAAGCGCCTCCATACGTTTTGTTGATACCATGCGTCACTAGTCCCCCATGTAATGAATATACTGCGCCCGCGAGAGGGGAAGTTCCTTAAGGTGAGTGCTTTTCGCGCCTCCGATGCAAACATGCCCAGGTTTAGACGAGCCTGTTGTCCATCGTTCGTCCGTTCTATCAGTCTTCGTCCATCGAAGAGGTGCAGATCGTTATAGATGGTAACCACCCTGCAAGCGCGGCACATTCCACTTGGAAGATTGTCCGACACCTAACCCGCCTCTCGGCCAGTTATGGCCGGCGCAGCAAATTACTTGAATTCCCATATGGTTATTTCCTAACCAGGCCAAGCGCTATTCCTCTGACGACAAGCGCAAATTATCAAAGTGACCTTGAGAACAACGCGCAGTGGAGACTATGACTAACTGATAAAGGCTGGCCATCAAGACCGTATATGAGGTGGGAGGACGCACTCATTGATATCTATCGTCGCAAATTAGTAAGGTCAATAGAGATTCCCGCTTTGTTCAAGTGATGCTCAAATATTTAACGGCAAGCGTAGGTTGCGCGAGTGGAAGTAAAGTGTACTAGTGTAGGGTTATACGCGGTGATTAATGCCACAGCATAGGTGCTCTGGCAAACGGTGCGCTCAACTCGTCTAATATACGACCGGCTATTTGCTACAACGCGGTGCCCGGATTTCGATCCTACCACATATGTGAACCATCAACTATACGACTAGCAATACTGCTTAAGGCCCCCACGTGCCATCACAGCTAAGGTATGTTGGGTTTAGACTGACAAGACTTCGGCGCGCTTAAAGACAGTTGTTTACGCCTATTCGGGAACGAGCGCGTCACAACGACTCACCATCTTATCGCAGCGCTTGGTGTGCTCAGCGTAATTGCGGGCGCCGTCGAAACGAGACAGTCAAAAAAAATTCCTATTCCTGCTCAACGACGAGATTGCATTTGCCATCTTGCCTTACAAGCGTAGTGAGAATCCCTTGACGATCCCTCAATCGGAGGTTCGATTCACAGAGAGGGCATGATCCCGGTACTGTCCAACGGGAGATCTATAGGACCGGACGGTTCGAAAAGCGGCCCTCGAAGTATTAGGAAATAACCGATTCGCCTTAATTGGTATATGGGCGATGTAAGATTCGAATGCTCCGCGTTTCAATCGAATTGTCTATTTCAGGTCTAGCGCACGACAACTGACGTAGTGTATAAACTCGATCAAAAGTCGTGCTAATGGGATGAGAGTTCACTCGTAAAGAAGAGTGGTGCGGGAATGTGATTTGACTGGGATGCCGGCTGCCCCCCCAAAAGGTCGTCCGTAGGTCGCCAGTGACTAAGGGACGCATGAAATGTTCGCAGTGATCACAATGACCGCAGGTAGATTGCGCAAGATGCCCTTAAATCTAAACATTGAAGATTCAGCTGTAATTGGGATGGAGGCTTTTACGTTGATCCATAGTCGTAGCGTTACACGCCTAGGTTCGAGCGTTAATATCTCCCGTAAAATCTCCATTACACTACGGGAGCGAATCTCGTACATTTAGGGGAACTAATCAAATCAAATAGGCGCCTTGTAACCCGCTTCTAGGTTGGTTTTGTCCAGAATTTGGAGGAATGATCGTCCTAATCACGCTGAGCGCTTACTGTCCGTTCACCGGATCGTAGGAACTATCTCTCCGTTTAGCCTTCCACAATTGGTCCCGCATTGAGCAAATAAACAGTCCGCGCTCGTACAGTGGGATGCCGAATACATGCGACCCAGATTCGGTTTTTTCAAGGTACAGGCATCAGTTGGACTCGCGGACGGCGCCTTCGGTTTCTAGCCTCCGTTTCGGGCTGACACCTTTGAATCGTCCCGCGCAGGCTCGTGAGTAACCGAGTGAGGAGGTGAAACGCTTAATTTCGCCTCTTTGTGAGCGCAATGCCGCTTGAGTATGATAAACAAATCTAGGGGCATCCCTAGGTATCCAGGTCATCGAATCAAGGGGCCCTGTATGTGTAAGCAGAGCAGATTGGGCGCCGGACTCTATCGTAGCTGACTCGGGTCAGACGCTGTCGATCTTTTTAGGCGCTATAAGCACGTCACGCCCCTGACGGTATGTTCCTCCACAAATCTCGAAGTCCTGGTACCGGTTTCCCGCTGTCTGCCTTTTACATTCCAAAAAGAACCTGCGCTGTCCTTCCGCTTGGGCTTCTACTTCTTTAGGGACTGGAGACGCCCGTACCCACACACCTTTCGTCCAGTGCATTTTTAAACCTCATTGCAGAGTTTCTGCTATTCGGGGTCCTCCTATATAGAATCAGCCTGCTAGATTCGTATTTTTCGTATGAGGCGCCACCCGGCTCATAGTTCTTTATATTCCAGAGTATCCGACTCGGAGAAAAAGCGGCGAGCGAGTGGGGTTACCAGTGTACTCTTGGTCGGAAGATGTGGTGTCTAATCACTAAACGGTAGACCCAATAGCGAGCTGCAAGGGACTACTTTTCAATCTATCCAAAACTATCCTAGCCTTTTGTGCAGCCGGACCCTACATAGTCGAGGCTCACGAGCCCTGGGCAGACGCCCGACCATGGGGGCAGTAAGACGAAGCAAGAGATCTTGCTCGCTGTCAGGAGAACTGCCACAAATCAACGGAATCGAAGGTTACTCGGCCGTGTGCAGTTCCTAGACGGCAAGGGTAATCGTCACTGGTGGAGCGATCCGAGTTATAGTGTGCTCGTCGTTTAGTGTAACATTTCATAATTGTTACAGTCGGTGCTCGTTAAGAAGCAGTACTGAGCCCCGATGATAAATGTTATTCTCAGTCCCAATCAAACTGTGCAGCCTTGTATCGAATTTAGCCTCGCACTAGTACGGTGGCCCGACATTTCAGTTCTATTGGGCAACGCTACCCGCAGCGTGATTCAGCCTCGTACAGCACAAGTGTCTCGATCGCCCTTCATGTAAGGTGATGACTGTCACGTGCCGCCGGGCATCGCGCAATATATCCTACTTTACGCTTCGCCCATTTTTAATCTGGGTCGAGTGCTCGGTCCCCGAGCTGTCGGCACACGATCAGCGCGGCGATATCGCAGCATATGACTGTATTTCCCTGGGTTATTAACCAGGACCGCCGTGGTTGTGACAAGATAAGCTGCACCTGCTTAAGATGGTAGAGCGATGATCACCGATGCTTCATTAACAGCACCTTCGAGATGCGCTGAAGGATATAAAGCGAGCTATATATAGCGGAGGGGCTGTTTGCACAGGCTTTTGGCTAGGTATGAAATCGACTATTTAGACGAGAACTTATTCCAGGACATATCTTGACGTCCATACTGACACCCGGTGTGACTTTCCTCCAAGGTTAACCCAGGAGTTGTTAGTGTGGAGGAAAGATTCGAAGCGTTTCCATTACTGCTCGAAGAAATTTATTCGGCGAAGCTTTCTCTAGTTGCAAGTGGGCGCCTCGCCTAATACGCGAAGTTTGGCAACTGTTGCCTACTGGATAATGGCCATCGAATATTATGGCCTTTACATACCGTTCCGTGCGTGGGATTGTGAGGCCCGAGGATCTTGATGCACACCATCAACATATAACTGTTACTTCTTTAGAGCTGTCCGCGCACGGATACCACGGAGATAGTTCCCTCGGTCCATCGTGACATTTGCATATCAGTAGTGCCCGAGATAGGGAGGCGTTGGGGACGACATCCCTGCTGACTCATGCTGTAAACAAAGTCCGGTCTACCGGTCGTACAGCCGTCGAGATCCCTCAAAAAATTAGTGTTCGGTTTTTAGTGCGATGCTAAACAGGGGATCGATATACGACTTGTGTGCCTGCTGGTAGGAAGAATACAGGCGATATTGAGGCACGCTGTACGAGCATAACTCTGCGAGATTTACCAGGTTAATATCGCGCCTCTCTGCTATGTGGTACCCCTACGGCCCACGGTGGGCCGAAAGAGGACACATAAATGAATCGTTGCACCGATCAATCCAGGAATGTCCGTATGTAGCTTATAAGTCTAAAACGGTATCTGTGCTCCGCTTGAGTTCGTTTAGTTCTGTGTGACACGGTTTGGTGTAAACAGGTATTGTGACCAAAGGGGGAGCGCGACAATCATCCAATGGACGTGTGGAATCGCGGTATGTCGGGAGTATAGCGGACCCCCCAGGCCTGCGTAGCGCGCTCTCGCCTGCACCCACAGAGTACGTCCAGTCAACCAAACTGCCAGTGTAATAGTCATCATAACAAAAGCCAAGTCGAGGGAGATCGTTTTACAACCTCCCCGGTTACTTATGCTTATCGACTACTGTTTACACTCTCTCCGGCGAGCGTTCGGTCCAGCCTTCATATAGTCGGGAGCTAGAGAGTGCCACATTAACTTTCTGGATAGGGCGCCAAAACATACGGATTCCAACTAGGACGTTTTGCGGCAACCGAGTTCGGGCAAGCGAGACTTTGGCCGAATTCGACGCTGGAGGGGCCGGATTCCAACTCCTGAAACGATCAGCTAGGAAACATGTGCTGGAAGCGACTTGGTGCATACAGGGCATTTTCAACAGGCGATAGCGAAGGCAAGTTAGACGCTGCTTGGGGGATCCCGACCTCTAAGTGATACTGATGGAAATGCTATAACGAAGTTACGTTAAATTTGTCCGTCGTTTTGAGTCACCGCGCGTTGCGAAGCTACTTGCGCGGGCATTTTTTGGGCCCCCAACCTCTCGTCACGTGCTCTCAGATGACCGGCTGGAAACTGAAGCCCGTATGCAACCTTTGCTAATTAGTAATGTTACTGCCGTCTTAGGCGAATTTCTAAATCGCCGAACAAAGAGCTCTCGACGTCCCCTGTACGGACGCCATGTATACCTGGGGTGCGAATTGTACTAAATTTGATAAATGTTAGCGTGACTACTCTCATTAAACCTTCTACCGTCCTAGGGCTCGGCCCATCTCTTGGGAGCGTCTATACGGAGCATTGCATTGGTCAATTGCAGTTCTTCGCGGCTTAGGGGAGCACAGCCCACTTGTGGAGGGTGAAGTCAATTTAGCCCTATAGACTGAATGATGGTTGCTGATTTTGAGGCGGCATTCCTGAGGGTCCTAGAGGATTGGCCTAGCCCTCAGCAACGACATTCAAGGGCAATTAGAATCACAGATTTTGTCTTCCCCTCAACAGTTTGCAAGATGAAGCGGAGCCTCATAATAAAATTTTTAATCAAGAGCTTATACTGGCAGGAGAGACAATTAGCACTATATCGTCTGCACGTGGCCTACCACTTCCTCGTCGGGGAATTATATCAGCGCGAACGTCGTTTCGCTCGTGATCCTGCTACCGGTGGCGGTGATGGGATATGAACGCAGACCACTCTTTGTATGGGTACTAACGCCTGTTAGGTGAAATTTAAGTTTCCTCAATAGCAACGGCTCCTTCGGGGAACACTCAGGAGGGTCCTCTTTCATCGTGTTTGAAAAAACTGGGGACATATTTAGGCTTGTTTTAAGATGGATGTATTTTGCAATCTGTCCACAATTAGGGAGTTCCTCGCAAATCAACCCGTCTATGCCACATCCTATCCATTGAATTGCGACAGTTATCAATCTCCATCAGGTGCGCTACAAATACAGGTGAGCGGTACTCCCAAAACAACCGTGTACGGCTGACGTTACGAACCGGGGAAAGCACAGACACGGGTTTGTGACTCTTCCGAGGGTTGACTACCCTTAAGCGTTCCTAATCGACGCTAGAGCCCGAATCGCAATCCATTCCGTTTGCAAGGATTTTTCTATTTGGCGATCCGGCAGATAGGACGACCAATCAGGGGCTCGATGCCGTACGTGCGTAGTGATTCCCAGCGAGATCACTTAAGAACACGGGCGCAGTTGTCTGAACTTAGTAATTAATGCTCCGGTCCGTACATAAAGGAAGGATATCGGATCGATCTATGCCACCAGCATCTCCACGCAAGCCACAACTGACTCTACATGGCTCGCGTCAATCGCGGAGCCACGTTTACGTCTTGGAAGACCTAGATAACTCTAAGATTTAAACTCTTCCACTTGTCGAAGTTATGGTGCCATACGACCCCCTGCTCCACCGGACTACAGTTGGGTCAACATTAGATAGTTACGGCACGCCCAAGGATACTCGGCTGGAATGCTACACAGGGTACGTTTAGTAGGGCCTCCAGACAACGCTACCAGTGATGGTGAAGAGTTCATCTACCATGATGTTTCTCTGTGTTGTTCTATCTACGAGTTTCCCCTAAGGAGGAACTTTACCCGCGCAATCGTTCTCTCGACGGTGCAGAAGAGATGCGGGCCATATAATGGCGGGATGTTCGGCTGAAGATTCATATACGTCTTGAAATACCACGCTAACAGGACCCCTACGAAATAAAAATGTCGGAGAACCAGTGCCGAACTACACTGAATGGTCGTTACCTGCAGGTCTATGTTTTTCGCCTAGTGCTGATCCGCTTTACAGTTAAGTTCGAGAAGAATTCACCGAATTAGAAGCACGCATGTCTCGAAATAGGTACTTCCAGCTAGCCGTCCGGGGCCCCGGAGCTTTTGCGGTCCTCACCACCGACGCCACTATGCTAACTATAACTGGGTACCCTCTCCGCAGCCGAGAGCCTCAAGACTCGAGCAGCCAACACTTCGTGGTGAATCCAGGTATCACAACCGCAGCACCGGCTCACCGAGCGCGACAAATGCCGAGCCCCAGATAATACGAATTGGCGGCATGCATAGACCACGAATCGGTGGTGCCCCTATCGGACTCGCAGCTTAAGAACAATTACCACGCATGGCGGGGATTAACCGTGGATGTTAAACTATGTTGATGCGTAGTTATCGTTTCGCGACTTATTCGTTCGAGCTTCCGGTAACGCTGGATCTCTTACACGATCAAAAAGCGATTGCGTCGTTTACTCTTGGGGTTAATGCGTGTACTGATTGCGTCCTGATAGTACCTAGGGAGGTGCAGATAAGCGGTCATCAACATGCTCAGAAGTCTGTGGACCCGGGATTGTGCGCGGCAACCTGGTACAAGATTCCTAACTATTACAAACCCAGCGGCCATAAAGCTGCTTTCCAGGAGACGTACCTTTGACTGAAACGTCTAATGCGTGCTCTGGTACACCCCAGTATGGCGCTTCAATCATATATCCTGAACATAACAATTCCCTGATCTCGTCCCACAAAGGTAACGTTTGGTTATCCGCACACAATCGCTAGGCAAACTCGTATTATTGTCAAAACCTAGTCAAGGTAGAGTGCTCCGTAGGACACTATGTCGATTGCAAGTATGTGATTACATTTTTCTTCTGCTCAGGAGACGAGGTGGAGCTGACCCGCTGGCTCAGCCTGCTACCCACGGCACCTTATACCTATCCCGGCATTCATCTTGACTCTCATAGTGAGGATTGTTCTAAAACATCTGCATATGCGGCTTGCCCCTGGTCCTTCGACGGCCTCTAAAAATTGTCGTTTACCGTATCAGAGTATAAAGACCTTAATCCGATTAAAGCCACTAATGCTGCGTGGTCAGTATACCATACGATGGCCGGAATGAAGAGCCCGGAAAGTGTCCACTGAACTAACTCAAATCCAGTGACCGGCTGTACACGGGGACAGCCATCTTGTCAAACAGGACCCTGCGGGGTGGGCTCGTAGGAATAATACTAATACCGGTACAGGGATATCGACCGGGTATAGAGGAGTTAAAAAAAAAATGATTTGTGCATGGGGGGTGAGCGATGACGTCCACACCCCCCTCCCCACTGACTCGCGCGCACACAGAGCAATGACGTCAACACCCCCTCCCCACTGACTCGCGCGCCCACAGAGCGATGACGTCCACACCCCCCTCCCCACTGACTCGCGCGCCCACAGAGCAAGGATTGCAACAGGCGATGTCATTGGCTGCGCCGGATGCGACGGCCATCTTGTTTAGTTCATTTAGTTCACGGATCGCAGGGGGAGCGGGCGGCCATCTTGTCAGACAGACGGACGGCCTCGCGAAGCCTGTCGCAGTAGGCCTCGCGAAGCCTCCTGCACTAGGCCTCGCGAAGCCTCCTGCAGTAGGCCTCGCGAAGCCTTCTGCACTAGGCCTCGCGAAGCCTTCCCTGCAGTAGGCCTCGCGAAGCCTTCTCTGCAGTAGGCCTCGCGAAGCCTTCTCTGCAGTAGGCCTCGCGATGCCTTCTCTGCAGTAGGCCTCGCGAAGCCTTTTCCGCAGTAGGCCTCGCAAAGCCTGCCGCACTAGGCCTCGCGAAGCCTGCCGCACTAGGCCTCGCGCCGTGCTTTTCGTGCACAAATAAGGCGATTAAATGTATCTTGTCTCTGTGTTAATAAATGTATCTTGTCTCTGTGTTAAAAAAACGTGCTGCGTTTCAGTAAAGTAAATTTGAAGCGAAGTTTATTATTACACTTGTTAAGCCAGGAAAGCCCCACTGAGTCAAAAGGTTTTTGTAGGGTCCTGCCAAGTGTTTGCAGTAGGGGGCGATGTTGCTACACCAAATCGGACGATACGAAGGGAGAGATTGAGGCCTAGTTCTAGGCTTTAGGCCTAGCTGTAGGCTTTAGGGCGCTGTGAGTTAATTTTTAATTTAAATGTTTTAATGATTTATGTAAAAGCTTTAAATTTAAATGTTTCTATTTAAAAACATGAGGGAATGTAACATTGTTAAACATAACTCCCTTTCACACACGCGGGGGTACGATACGAAGGGAGAGTTTCAGGCCTAGTTCTAGGCTTTAGGCCTAGCTGTAGGCTTTAGGGCGCTGTGAGTTTTTTTAATTTAATTTCAAAGTTTTAATTAAAAGCTATCTCAGGGAATAAGGGAATGTTACACGTGTCATGCCAAGTGTTTGCAGTAGGGGGCGATGTTGCTACCAGGATAGCGTCACTGAGTCTAAAGGTTTTTGTAGGGTCATGCCAAGTGTTTGCAGTAGGGGGCGATGTTGATACACGGACGGACGGACGGACAGTCGGACGGACGGACGGACACATTAATCTATTGGTGGTCTGGTCCACTTCGTTCCTACCAGTATAAACTGTTGGGTAAAGGCCTCCCCATGCCATATCGGTCATGGGGATGTGTTTGACATGACTTTATCACACTACTCAGGATGGGCTGGCGAAGTCAGGGAGTATAGATGTGGGAGCATAGATGTAGAGAACAACAGTGGATATTGCTGCACTATCCTTTGCTGCCCACCACAAACCCCTGCAGCCTATAACACATAAGGCATTATGGTTATAAATCCAAGCACTATTCATGCTCGCTACTGATTCGTTTTTGAGATTAGAATAAATGTAGAGCATATTGGTATTATTTGATCATCAGTAAGTATCTTTAATTTAGCCAAGCTGTTAAATAAACCCATGGGTTAAGGGTTGTGTTTTAGCTTGAATGAATTGGAAACTGATGGCTCTAACTGACTCATCAGTAGCCCTCATTATTCGTGACAATTGCCTGGAATGTTGGCTGATTGCACGTTGTTGTGCCAGTTATGATTTAGAAAGCTGCCCAAGGCTATGAAACTGCACTGTGAGACGTGTGTTACTTTCTGGGCGCAATATAAATGCGCGTTGTTGTGATAGAGTGTTGTCAATCATTGCAGTTATTTAGTATATGATGATCGTGGTGGCGGTTTTTGTCATGGCAGGGCCCCGGGGTTCCGTCTGCCCTCTAACCCCAGCCTGCCCTGCATCCTGATTGGTCCCGGCACGGGCATCGCTCCGTTCCGCGGGTTCTGGCAGGAACGGCTCCACGACATCGAGCACCGAGGTGCTATCACACGCAACCACAACTACGGTCCAACCACAACCACAATGCAACCACAATGCAACCACAACCACAATGCAACCACAACTACAGTTCAACCACAACTACGGTTCAACCACAACCACACCACAACTACGGTTCAAGCACAACTCAACTACTACTCAACCATGACTACGGTTCAACCACTAGTCAGCCACAACTACGGTTCAACCACAACCACTACTCAACCACGACTCAACCATTACTCAAGCACAGCTATAGTTCAACCACAACTCAACCACAACTATAGTTCAACCGCAACCACAAGGTTCGACCACAAAAAAACTTTACCACTACTCAACTACAACTACTGCTCAACCACAACCCCACCACTACTCAACTATAACCTTAACCATTATTCAACCACAACTAAAGTTCAACCGCAATCACTACTCAAGCACAACTACAGTTTCACTACTACTCAGCCACAATTATTATCAAACAAGCACTGTTCGACCACAACAAAAGTTCAACTAAAACCACTACTCAACCACAACCACCACTTAGCCATGACTTAACCCTAGCCACCGCTAATCCACGTATGTGTGTTTGTGTGGTGCAGGTGTGCATCCGTGCGGGATGATGCTGCTCTTTGGTTGCCGGGAGAGATATGTGGATGACATCTACCGTGATGAGATGGAGCTCGCACGCAGCAAGGGCATCTTCTCTGAGGTGCACACGGCATACTCACGGGAGCCCAGCACCCCCAAGGTGAGCACCATCACCATTACCACCATAACCACCATCACCAGCATCACTACCATCACTCACGCGAGCCCAGCACCCCCACGGTGAGCACCATTATCATCACCACCATCATCACCATCACCAGCATCACCACGATCACTCACGCGAGTCCATCACGCCAAGGTGAGCACCACCATCATCACCACCACCATCATCACTCATGCGAGCCTAGCACCTGCTAGGTGAGCACCATTATCCTCACCACCATCACCATCATCACTCATCTGCCTTAGATGAGGTTAGGTGTGTCTGATGTCTCATGTTTGGGCTGCATCTGTGCCCCCCACACTGCCCCCGCCCTCCCCCCCCCCAGATGTACGTGCAGGACCTCCTGCGTGAGCGCTTGGACGCGCAGGTGTTCTCGGTGCTGCAGGAGAGGGCGGGCACCTGTACGTGTGCGGCGATGTCACCATGGCGGGCGACGTCCTCAAGACGGTGCAGCAGGTGCTGAGCCGGCATGGAGACATCTCACTCGAGAAGGCCGGGCAGATCGTGAGCCGCCTGCGGGTACGTGAGCGCCAGCGGCTTGAGCGGCAAGGACACGGGGAACGCACGGTGGGGGGGGGGGGATGTGTGAATGTTTGAGGCGTGTGCGTTGTTTGAAGTGGTTTCAGAAAGATGCCAGTATTCCCAATGAAAAGCAGAATACATAATAGTTATTTTATCACATTTAATGTGTAACTTATATTTTGGAGAAAAAAAATTGTGATGAAAGTGTAAAGGAACTCTTGGTTTATGTTAACATGGGAAAAGGGGCTCAAAACACTGCGCCCGATTGAATCTGGTGAAGAATGGGTACCAGCCCAATTGGTAGGGGAAGGGGGATTGGCAGGCAATGGTGCGACCTTGGCACAATAATGCCGGCGATATGGCATGGGTTGGGGGGTTTTGGTGACCATGTAGTGGAATGGCTACTTTGCAGGTGGCCGCTGGCATGAGCACATACCTGCTATGAGTGTCAGAAAGTCGGCGTGTGAGGGGCTGCCGTGTGTCTGGGTTGAGAGGCCACTTGTGCGTGAGTTTTAATGGCTCTGGCGCCAGGTTGATTGAGTGGAGTGTGGGTAAAAATGAGTTTGCCCTACTTGCCACTAATATTGTGTGAACTTTTTGCTCACACCACAGGATTGGTGTGGTAACCGAACCACCACTTGTGCTTCCACATGTTCCCTCGATCCGTGAACGTTCCGCACACCATAGCACTTGAGCCTACAACATGGCAGTGCGTTACAAACACCACATAGCTGGTGTTGTAACTGCCCCTTACGTTTCTCCTGTGCTTTCCAGAATGTTCCCTTGCTTTCTGAGCATTCCTCACATGATAGCGTCTGAGCCCACAGGATGTGCTGAAAAAAAAACTGAGTGGCTTGCATGAAGAAAATTTAACATATCGAAAGGAAACCACCCACTTTTATTCAGCACATCAAATGTGATTAATTTTGGGGTCATAATTATTTATTTTCAACTTTTGCGTGCAAATAAAATTGTGTGCATTGAAAAACTTAAACAAATGTTTTGCCATGAAAACTACTAAACTAGTATTTTATTTTATCAGGTAACGCCCGCTTGAGCTATCTAGCTCTTTTTCAGAAGCTACCTGTCTACAAATGATAGCCCAATGTCCGGTCTCAGGATTCAGATATCGCCGCATGATACAGTTCTTACAATTAAGATACGCATGCATGAACCTAGGAAGGAACCACTCAGACTATTTCTGTGTTAAGCGAATTTAATATCTAAAAACCTCTAATATGCGAACAGTCTTATCATCAGAATTACCACAACAGTATTCATGCAAATATCGTACTCCTCGATTCGTACAAATACAAACATAAATGGTCAAGTCTTATGGTTGCGTTGTTGAATAGGGCAACAGAACGATCGGCTAACTTCTCATGGCAAAATTCATACAGAAACATGCTAAAGAAATGTGTGCCCGATGGCAAAACAAATTCACTGGTAAGATTATGCGATTAAAAGCAATATCTCAAAACAATCGTATTCATGCGAGTGTATAGATTCAGAAAATAGATGCTTATCAATTGACTAGTAGGACATCAATGAATTCATTGGTAGGATTATGCGATTAAAAGAAACAAACAATTAAATACTTCTAACGACCGTATTCATGCAAGTTAAGGGACAGAACAATGCTTCTCAACGTCCGGTTAATACTTAACACACCACCTTCGAATGGCAACCCTATGTGAAACAAAACACTGCGGAACAACATTATTCATACCGATTTGCGCGTCGTGTGTGTATGTGTTGGAAGGGCAGTCACCACGAGGTCCAATCATTACAGTATATCGGGTAGTATGGTTTGAGTTTGTCCACGTACGATCTCTGCACATGGATCACGTTACCAACTGTGGCTCTGGGCTCGAGAGAGCAATGGGCGGCTTGTGTCGCGTGTTCCCTTGTACCGAAAATACCTCAGGTCCCCAGCAGGGGGCGTTGGGTCGACGGGTGTGTGTCGGCACATGGCGTGTGACCACTCGGGCTGCGCGCCCGTTCGACTCCGTCCACAGTTGGAGTGACTGTCGAGTCGGCACGCTGGCGGCTCACCGCTGGCTGCGGCGCCCGTGCTGGCAGGGGTCGATGGGCCAGGCTCATTCTGCAGCGGTGTGCATGGTGGCCACGTCGCCAGATAGTGCTCGCAGATCGTCCGCCGGGCGGCAGCGCGTCACCCCCTTGGCACAGGCACGGTTGACCCTTGCAAACTGAGGAGCGGCTGGGAAAGACAACGCCCATCGTGTCTTCCCCCCTCTTCTCGAGAGTTATCCGGCAGTTGCCTGCATTAATTGTAGATTTTAAGCTTTCATGACTGCAAGGATTTATACTCTTTGGTTTTGGATATGAATATGAAAATAAATATAAACTGGCTGTCTAGCAGTAAGCTGCACGGCAGCTAAAGTTTCACTTGGTTAATTACATCCTTCAATATCCCCAGTCTTCTACTCCCAGCTTTACACACTACCATCACCATTGTCACACGTTATTTCGAGCATACAAGTTTAGCTTGCGCCTTTCTAATTTTCCAGATATACAAACATAGACATAACTTCAACTGAGATGAGGGATTCAAATTGAGCAATCATTTGAAGGATGTAATTAACCAAGTTAAACTTTAGTTGCCGTGCAGTTTACTGCTAGACAGCCAGTTTAGATTTATTTTCATAATCATATCCGTATTCCCAGTCTGTTACCCCCAGCTTCACACACTACCATCACCATTACCACACGTTAGTGTTCATCTTGCGCATTTCTACTTCCCCCCCCCCCCCGCAGCATAACAAAAGGCTGCTTAATCTTAGCTTTCTTATCTAGTAGTAGGTTTTTACCCTTTTAAACTGGTACAAAACTGACACCTTTATTCAAGGCATCATGTTTGCAATAACCACAAACACAAGTAGTCAAAAAGCAAACATAAAGAAGCAACTCTGATATTGATAATAATATGCACTGTCCTTGAAGTTGATTGGACCACACCCGAGATGGCTTTCTTTAGAGCCTAGTCCCCATTGGTGTTGGACCAGATGACACCAGAAGGCGTACAACTCAAACACAGTGCAATATCAGAGTATTGAGCGCTCGGGGTAAGCATTTACACTATGAGATCTCTTTTACCAGTGGCAAAATATAGTAGTAGGTTTTTACCCTTTTAAACTGGTACAAAACTGACACCTTTATTCAAGGCATCATGTTTGCAATAACCACAACACAAGTAGTCTTTCTTATCTACTTCCGCCCCCTGCATCACAAGGCTTCAGTTTGAGCTCCATGCGTTGCCTCCCAACGCCCTCCCCATTCTTGGAAGGATGTAATTAACCAAGTTAAACTTTAGCTGCCGTGCAGTTGCCTGCATGTCTCATACTCTGCTCGGTGAACACGCTCCAGATCCGGTTCTCTGGTTCCGCGTCAGTCTCTGATCCGACCCTCAACTGTCCTTCGCCTGTGGTTTGGCGAGGTACTGGGCACACTCATGAATGGTGGTTGCTTCAGGTCTCCTCTCGGAGAGGTTGACTTTTATCGGAGCACTAGCAGTAAGTACCCGGCATTGCCTGGGCGAAAAAGACAGACACACACATGGACTTACACACAGACATCAACCCACACACATAGAAACACATGGACTTACACGCACACACACATACACATATGGACTCACACACACAGACATCGACTTTAGACACACACATGTAGTTACACACACAAATCGACTTACACACACACATATAGACTTACTCACACATACATACATAAACTGAACAACAACAACAACCGCCATTAGCCACTAAGTGGCGGTGACATCATCACAACGCTTGTGGCAGGCTATGTGCACATTGACACCACGTAAAGTGTCGAACGCCCGCTGGCAGGAGGTCACGGGGCAGACCCAGATGGCACAGGTCGACTGACTGAGACGACTGGCTGATGCACTACCTGTGCCCCTACTGTGGCAACTTGCTGTGCTTTAGCCACCTGGCGCTCCCCTCGTTGTGAGCGTCACTCCTCCGCCCTCCGTTGTTGTTGGAGGGCGACTGCCTCCAACTGCCCAGTAGCGTCCTTCACGAGCCTCCTCCACAGAGTCCGATCTTGACACGGCTGGCTCCAGTCATCGGCAAGTCCACTCAGCTCCACGTCCTCCTGTACCACATCACTCCATCTCTTCTCTAGTCCGTGCCTCGCCCATTTAGCCTCCTCGATCCGGCCGAACAAAAGCTGTTTGGGCATGCGGTGGCTGGGCATGCGGGCTACATGACTCAGCCTTGCCTGCCGGAGGAGCTCAACGATGGGACTTTGTCCACATCTTTCAAGGATTTGTGAGCTCCTCATACAATCCAGCCTGGTTAAACCCAGGATGGATCGTAGGCAGGCCATCCAAAATGGTTCTAACCGGCGAAGATGTTCCATTATGGGGGTCAAAGTTTTACAAGCGTAGAGAAGGGAGGGAATGGCCGTGGCCGAGAAGACCTAAAGCTTCTTGCGGAGTGATAGACCAGGTAGTTTCCACACAGCGTTACGCAACCGATGAAAAGATAATGCGGCTCGACTGATTTGGAGTGAGACCTCTGCTGTTAAACCGGAGCTGGTCATTAGCACACTGCCAAGGTATGGGAAACTCTCCACTCTCTCCACAACTGCCCCATCACCAATTGGAAGTTGTGGGGGTGGAGTGTCCGATGGTATATAGACTCACACACACATTGAGCTACACAAACACACTTATGGACTTATAAAGACACACATATAAACTTACACACACACATATCGATGCACACACACACATGGACTCTCATACACATATTGCCGTACACACATTGACTGACACACATAGACTCCCACACAAACATCCATGGACTAACACAACAACCGCCATTCGCCACTAAGTGGTGGTGACGTCACCACGACGCTTGTGCCAGGCCATGTGCACCTTGAGGCCATGTGAAGTGTCGAACACCCGCTGGCAGGAGGTCACGGGGCAGACCCAGGTGCCACGGGTCGACTGACTCACACATGCACAGAGCCACACACGCATGGACTGACACACACACGTAGAATTACGCACACACATACCCATGGACTCACATGCACACATGGACCAAAACACACACACAGAAATAAATGGACTTACACTGACTGACATGGAGCGACACACACACAGCGACTAACACCGATTGACACAAACACACAGACATATCGACTCACACACACAAACACATCGACTCTGATACACAGACAAATGGACTCACACACATTGACTCACACACACAGACACATCGACTTACACACACACATCGCCGCAGACACGCACATCGACTCACACGCACACATGGACTTAGACGCAGCCATTATTATTGTGAAAATAATTAACTTCATTTAAAAATAGTAGTTGTCTACACACGCACAGCATGCACACACATTGACTAACACACACACATCGACTTACGCACACACACATCGACGGTATGCACTATCACTACAGCAGTGCATACCGACTGTGGTGGTACCTGCTTTCACTACAGCAGTGCACACGGACTGTGGTGGTACCTGGTATCACTACAGCAGTACCTAGTGACTGTGTTGTAACCTGCTATCACAAAGGCAGTACATACTGACAGTGGAGGTGCCTGGTATCACCAGAGCAGTGCATACTGACTGTGGTGGTACATGCTTTCACTACAGCAGTGCATACTGACTGGGGTGGTACCTGTTATGATAATACAGCAGTGCATACTGAATGTGGTGGTACCTGCTATCAGTACAGCAGTGCATACTGACTGTGGTGGTACCTGTTATGATAACAACAGTGCATACTGTGGTGGTACCTGCTTTAGCTACAGCAGTGCATACTGAATGTGGTGGTATCTGCTATTATTACAGCAGTGCATACTGTGGTGCAACCTGCTCTCAGTACAATTGTGCATACTGACTGTGGTGGTATCTGCTCTGATAACACCAGTGCATACTGTGGTGGTACATGGTTTAACAACAGCAGTGCATACTGAATGTGGTGGTACCTGCTTTCACTACAGCAGTGCATACTGTGGTGGTAGCTGCTATGATTACAGCAGAGCATCGTGTGTGCGTTGCTAGGGGCAACCCATGTGAGCAGTGCAAAGTGTAATAAGATAAATGCTTATAAGACTAATTTGTGCGACTTACATCTCATATAAATGCATATAATACAAAAGTGTGCGACTTACCTTTGGCGATGGCGCGTGTGGATTGGTAGGAGGTAACGTAGTGGGCATTGTGCACAAGTGCAGCTGGCTGCGTTGTCACCCAGCGCGAGGCGAAGGGAAATAAATTAAAAGTAGGTAAACTAATAAAAGATCATAAAACAATCGCCAAAAAACGCTAATTTAACGAATTTAAAGTTGACGGACATGAAAAAGGAATATCCTATTCCCACCGCGGGGCTTAGGGCGTGCTGACTGGCAATTTTTTTTCGTCGTCAACCCCACCGTTTGAGAGCCAAATCCCTCGCAAGCGCGCGCGGAGACTTTTAAATATAAAAAAGAAAAGAAAGAAGAAGACAATAGGAGCGATCTTTGCACAATGATTTTGTGTGAAGGCTGTATCAAGCAACCTCGCCACCGGGGAGCAATCTCGTTCACAGTACTCTCCACCACGTATTGTATCGCAATGCCACAAGCGCAAGCCTTAGCTTTGCAGTGACTCCCCAATGACACGTATAAAATAGAAGGGAAAAAACCTTCCCGTGATGCGTAGAGTATGTCAAAGCAGAGCTCCCTACTATTGTCAGTTACGAGGGTAAGTCTCGGAGTCTGCCTGGAGCAGATCTAGTTTGTATGGTTTGGCTTCCTCACATTCGATATTTTTCCTGCCTCTTGCTTCCTTCTCACAAAGGCTTGGATTATCCTTTGATTTAGCTCCTTGGCTCGTCATTGGTCACTTGCTGTCCTTTTGATTTCCTCTCAAAAAAGTGCCGCTGTTCCCTTGAGGTCGTGAACATTCTGCTTCCCGGGTGTGTACGTGTCTGTGTCTTCACCACCGCCATATTTGGTGCACGTTGTGAGCAGCGTTCGCAGCACTCCCGTCGCGGTTAGAACTCTCGCACAGCACTTGATATATCAGAGGGAGGCGCCGCCCGCATAACAAAATTTCCGGCTACCACATGCTATGATAGCTACTGGGAAGACAAAGGCGGTCGGTTAAACCCCTGGGATAAATATTATTTTGGTCGCAGAGAGTTGGCATAATTCGTATTATGTATTTTCCTGAGTGATCTTAGGTCTAATACTTCCATTATTGTTATTTGGTTTATGGTTAACCAAGATTTGTGGCGTACAGTAATTCTTACCAAGGATATTCCGAGGGTCCTATTAACCTTTTGTTCCCCATCTGTATCGCCAAAGACGCACACTTCTTATTCTCAAGTTATCTTTTGATATTATGATCTTGAGAGTATGGCTATGCTTGTGACTCGACTGGTAAACTTTTAAACTTTCCCAAAACTGGGCTTGTAATGATTAACCGCCCTTATCCGGATCCTGTTGTCTGGTGGAGGCCTCTTTCTCCCTGTGGTTCTGTAATTATTCCTCTACGAGCTTTGTCCCACCCTTACCCTTTTGACTGGTTGTCCCTGCTGTGTGTAGCTGTTTTCCCTGAGAAGGGAATTCCAGGGCTTTCTCAAGACTCTCATCAGTCCACATTCTGTAGGCTTGGCACTTTAAGTCTCACTGTTTGTCCTTTCATTGTTCCTTAACTCTCGGAACGCGTTGAGAAAAGACAGGAAAAAAACTATTACATTGAAACAGGCAAATATCACTCTGAATATATATATTTTGGAAAAGGCATGTATACAGCAACAGGCAATCCATGACATACGCGATAGATTCGTCCCTGGAAAAAACACGTATATCTAAAAATCGTGTATGTCAAAAACAATTTTCCCATAAGAAATCATGGAAAAGGAGTGGGTTAGGGGATTTCACTCACACTCGCAGGCATAATCGCCGACATTATCCTAGCATATATAGGTATATTGCCAGTGACGTTCCCCTTTTATATCTCCCTCTCAGTCTTAATTATTCTGGTGTTCTCTTGCTACAGTATCCTCTCATCAATTATCCTTCACCACCTGTGCCCCTTCCTCTCTGGATATTAGACATCCGGCCACCTGTGTTCTTATTTATACCTTCACAACTTGTTTGCTTTCTAATTCCTCTCAGCGCCTGTGTTCTTTCTATTTCATACATCTTTAATAGTTCTGTGTAACGTTTCTTCTCCATTTAGTCCATTACACTTGTAACTATGCTGGAGTTGCATTGTGGAGACAGGGAAGAGCGCCGGTAGTAAACACGCAGCGAGATTCTTACAGTGTAGCACTCTAGTTATTGTACCGGACTGGCTGCTGGCAACGCCATTGAGTGCCAGGCTAGGGTGGCGTATGTCACGTTGCGGATGACGTTATTCTGTAAATTACCTCGTATGTGTCAATAAAAGGTCTAAATACAAAGCGCACTATTCCAAAATGGCGTACCACAAAAGCATGTAAACTGAGGATTGCCTGTATTTAATATTTTTATTATACAGAGTACTTAGCCGGTGGTGGGAAGTGTGATCATGTGTATGCCCATTTAAGCACCACATCATCAGCAGGCACTGCATATACACGTGTGAAGCTAGGGGTGCGGGAGTGTATTTTAATCCATAATATAGCCAATTACTAAGGTTTGTCACGTAAACAGAACATGCCAATTCGTTACTAGTACAGCACACCAGTGTGTTTGAGAGAAAATCCACAACATTTACAATCTGAGTACGACGTTTCGCTAATATTATGGATGACATTGATCACGAAAGCCTACATGTTAACACAGGGTATTTTCAGCGCTATATCAATTACAATACATTATTTTCCCTATTCATATTCTTTGGGTCTTTCGGTAAAGCCACGTAGATAGAAAAAAAGAAGAAAAATAATTATTATTTTCCCTCCTAGATGCTTTGTTTCTGTGACTGGTATGTCATACTGTTCGTTTTTATCTTACCGGTGCATACCGCCTCTCTTGAACCACTGGTCATGTGTGCTTAGGGTACATGAATTAGCACTATGTGCACTCAAAGATGACACCTGTAATGCTTTCCTGCCAGTGTATTCCAAACTTACAAGTTGTTACCCTATCCTGTCATGCATTTCCTAGAATCCTCTGCATGTACTTGTATATAAGAGCCAGAATCTCTCCTGATTTTTGTGTCCCATCCATCCTCTCCTGACCCCATCCGCCCTTTTCTGACCCTGTAGAAGGAAGGTCGCCTGCACGAGGACATATTCGGAGCGAACCAGCGATGGCGCGGTGTGGACTCACGGCCAAGTTCTACCCCACAGGGGTAGGGGCAATATCATGGGCAAGCTACACTTGTCCTTCACGAGGCAGTCAGTCTGGAGTCCTCAGGCAATGCTGTGCTCCTTTACGGTGGCAGTTTGTGGCTCAAGTCGTCGGTGGGCAGTGCCAGTTCCACAGCAGTTTGATGATGGTGGTGGGGGAGGATCATACAGCTTTCTCTTAGCACATGACCTTCGAACGGTGGCTTGTCATCTTCCAGAGGTGGAATTATTTGTGCTCATTTTGCTTTGGTGTTTTTCAGTGTAGGAAGGGTTTTGATCAGCCAATGACATGTCTAAACATGGTTATCATTGGGGAAACAAACCAGGCACCCAATATATAGATTCTATTTTAATTGATTCGATCCGAGTTGATCCAAAATGCCAAAAAAAAGTTACTTGAATTATCCATTTATCTAAATATTTGGAAAGACACTTTTATTTTAAAGTAATGTATATTCAAAACATCTAAGCAACTTGTTTTTAATATTGTAAAACACCTCCAAAAATATCCTACGAAGACGAAGCCTCCACTGCTCCTTGTGGATGGGGTGATGAGTTTCTTCCTGCATGATGTTTCGATGTGACAGCTCAGCCAGAGGCCGAACAGTGCATTCTGAATGCTGTCTCTAATTATCACTAGATCTGGCTAGATGGCTAGATGAAGTGAGGCTTCCTTGAGTACATTTAATTACCAGTGTTATTTTTTGTCACAGTAATTCTAATAAAGCGTTATTGTGTCTTTCTGAACTAAGTGAGCGTGGGGCAGTGCTCATCTCCATTTGAGGCCATAAGCTGGCAGTAGATCTTATTGATTCCCATAATAATTTACATGTATAATGCACCATGGTTTTTTGCCATTTCTCTCCGTTGTTGAGCACCACTTTGTAGGAAGTCAAGAGTGGTTATCCGATAAACATGCTGGCCCTGGGCCCCATCATGGGAATAGGAAATTTCCAAAATTGTCTTGGAGGTGATTTTTTTTTTATGGGCAGATGTAGATTATTTCACTTTTAAAAACAATTGTGTAGATATGCAGGTGTATAAACCAAGAAAAAATGTACGACGGCATATGTTATTTTTGAAATTATATTATACGCAACTTAAAAATGCTTTCTTTTTTATTGTACATAGTATTATTACTATTAAGGATATTTCATTCCAATGTATATTTCTTAATTGTATATAGCGTCATAATATTACGTATTTTTTACACTGTAGTTATGGTAGGATTGAAAACAAGGTTTGTGTATCGATGAGCAGATGTGAAATTAAAACACTATATAGAAAACTGCAAGAGCTTGGATTTTTGACCCGTGTGAAATATTGCTATTTGGTAAAAATGGCACAACCAGACATTTTGCATTAGGTTCACTGGCCACGAATATGAAAATACTAAACCTTTTTTCCACTGCAACCGAGCCACGTCGGGATTGAGCAAAGCCAGACCAGCACCGTTTAAGAGGTGCTATGTTGTTTCTCTGTTTCACTCGCCGAAAGTGCTGCTGATGTTCCACTCAATGCTCGTGTTGAGTGACATGTAGATGAAGCAGTGACACTGGTGCACCCCACACTGTACTAACTGATATCACATGCAATGAATGTGAAATTAGCCCGCCCCTAGTCTGAGCCAGATTCACGTCTTGTTTGGGCAGCGCATAATGATTTGGTTTTGGTTGGCACAATACCCAGTGGAAAACAATCTGTACCATGAGGGCCGTGTGCTTGCTCAGCTAGGATGTGCCAGTGGAAATGGAGTACAGTATAATTGACTGGGTATATGGAAAAAAAACTTGATGAACGCACAAAAAATTATCATCTAGAAAACAATGTTTTGCTGATATAGGAAGTTAGTAGCAGGTAAAAGTTGTCTAAATCTGCCATTCATATGCATGATTATGATGCGTTTATAATACAGGTCTTTTTGGGTTAGATCGCATCAATATAAATGTGTCTTTAAACCCGCCATCATCCGACAAAGCCAATTAGCAAATGCTTTGTTGGTCAGACAGGACGAATGATCAGCACGAGACTAAAAGAACACCAAAGGAATATGAAATACTATCAAATACAACTGTCGGCAGTAGCAGAACACGTATGCCAACAAGGACACTCAATTGATTTTGATAATGTTGAAGTTCTGTGAAAAACTAGTTACTCTTGGCAAAGACTAATTAGAGCATCTACCAAAATTGAGAGAAATAAAAATAAATGTAATCGTTTGGATAGCTACAGGCTGAGCGCTGCTTGGAAGGGAATCGTCAAGTAATACACTGTTTAACTGCATGTCTATACAGGTCACCATATGTCGACAATAACAGGTGCACACAAACGAAGTGATGTACAAAAACAGCAACGCGCATGCATAATGTACGTTGAATACCATATGAATAACCCAACAGATATTGGATACCTATTGTAATTTATATGTATTACTTAACCCCCCCCCACCTCTAGCCTTCGCACGTGAGGGGTTCACAAGTGACAACTTCACATCTGTCCATCTATTTAAGAACGAAACAGTAGGAATTCTCCACAAATCTGGCTGTCACTTGATGATGCTCGTTGTAATTACTGGCGAAACCTCGTACTCAGATTGTAAATGTTGTGGCTTTACTCTCCAACACACCCATGTGCTGTCCTAGTAACGAATTGGGATGTTCTGTTTACGTGGCAATCTTTACTAATTGGCTGTGTCGGGTGGTGGCAGGTTTAACGACACATATACGCGATCCAACCCAAATAACATTATGGATAATATTTGTCCCGAAAGTCTACGTGTTAAACTGTCATGTGTTTGTTGGAGGCGGATGGGTGGTGGATGGGTTGTGGCTGTGAGGATCCTAGGCTTGAATCCGGGTTTCCGTTGCGCACGATTAAACCAGGTTTTCGAGTGCAGCAAGTCCATTGTAACTTATCCCAGTTGCCAAATGATGAATAAAACCTTTATTTTACATTTTATCACTTCATTATATTAAATTCCTGAGAATTAAAAGTGTTAGACTGCCATCTGACGGACACATTTTTCAGGGCATATAAAAAGGTATTTTACCAGAAACATGTACAGTGAGGGAAAAAAGTATTTGATCCCCTGCTGATTTTGTACGTTTGCCCACTGACAAAGAAATGATCAGTCTATAATGTTAATGGTATGTTTATTTGAACAGTGAGAGACATAATAACAACAACAAAATCCAGAAAAACGTATGTCAAAAATGTTATAAATTGATTTGCATTTTAATGAGGGAAATAAGTATTTGATCCCTCTGCAAAACATGACTTAGTACTTGGTGGTACAACTCTTGTTGGCAATCACAGAGGTCGGACGTTTCTTGTAGTTGGCCACCAGGTTTGCACACATCTCAGGAGGGATTTTGTCCCGCTCCTCTTTTCAGATCTTTTCCAAGTCATTAAGGTTTCGAGGCTGACGTTTGGCAACTCGAACCTTCAGCTCCCTCCACAGATTTTCTATGGGACTAAGGTCTGGAGACTGGCTAGGCCAATCCAAGACCTTACTGTGCTTCTTCTTGAGCCACTCCTTTGTTGCCTTGGCCGTGTGTTTTGAGTCATTTTCATGCTGGAATACCCATCCACGACCCATTTTCAATGCCCTGGCTGAGGGAAGGAGATTCTCACCCAAGATTTGACGGTACATGGCCCTGCCCATCGTCCCTTTGATGCGGTGAAGTTTGTCCCCTTAGCAGAAAAACACCCCCAAAGCATAATGTTTCCACCTCCATGTTTGACGGTGGGGATGGTGTTCTTGGGGTCATAGGCAGCATTCCTCCTCCTCCAAACACGGCGAGTTGAGTTGATGCCAAAGAGCTCCATTTTTGTCTCATCTGACCACAACACTTTCACCCAGTTGTCCTCTGAATCATTCAGATGTTCATTGGCAAACTTCAGACGGGCATGTATATGTGCTTTCTTGAGCAGGGGGACCTTGCGGGCGCTGCAGGATTTCAGTCCTTCACGGCGTAGTGTGTTACTAACTGTTTTCTTGGTGACTATGGTCCCAGCTGTCTTGAGATCATTGACAAGATCCTCCCGTGTAGTTCTGGGCTGATTCCTCACCGTTCTCATGATCATTGCAATTCCACGAGGTGAGATCTTGCATGGAGCCCCAGGCCTAGGGATATTGACAGTTATTGTGTTTCTTCCATTTGCGAATAATCGCACCAACTGTTGTCACCTTCTCACCAAGCTGCTTGGCGATGGTCTTGTAGCCCATTCCAGCCTTGTGTAGGTCTACAATCTTGTCCCTGACATCCTTGGAGAGCTCTTTGGTCTTGGCCATTGTTGTATCTGTGCCCCTTTTCTCAAAAAAAATTTTAATATTAAGAATAAAAAAAAATGTTTACATATATATATTTTTTAAATTAAATAATGAAAACAGCCTCTACTCCTCACAAGCACACCAGGAATCTGTGAAACGGGGAGGGCCATTAAGTGACAAGATTTCAGAGCACAGAGAGGTCAGAGACATCTAGATGGACAAAAGGTCGATGGCCTAACCTTCCCAAGACGTCTGGAGATGCACAGATAAGGTGCAGAGCAGAGAAAAACAACTATTGCAACTCGCGTTTTCTTTAACGTTTTCCTTAACGAAAAGTAGAAACTTAACAAAAATAATTAACCAGCAAACAATAGGGGCTTGTTATTAGATATTCCCTTATATTACTCGTATTCACCGCATATATATTATTTTGTATTGCATGTTTCTATCTACATGACCTTACCAAAACTAAAGAATACGAATTCCAGAAAGCTTAAGTGGAAACTTAGTTACACTTAACCTCAGGACATTAAAATATAACTCAGAATATAACACCAATCCCTGGAAACAAACGCATAGCCAAACTTGGCAAAGCCTTCAAAATAATGATGTAACGAGGATCATTACGAATATTCATTAAACATAGACCGAATAATAACCACAATATACTAAGACTGAGGGAACTCATAAGAAATATCAAGAATAAATGTAACACACAGGACCACATAAATGTATTGCAAACATCTCCTTAGCCACCTTTGTCTCCCCGGAGTCGGCGCGAAAACAGATGACAACCATAAACCCCATAGAGGGCGTCTGTTCTCTTGTTGTTTGTTTTCCTCTCGCAGAGAGGAGAGGTTGTTTTACGTTTTGGGTTGTAAACACAAACAGACATGGGCTTGACGTAAAACAGCACGCTCTGGGTCACCAAGAGACGCGCAGAGAGGAGAGGGTGTTCACGTTTTGAGTTTTAAGCACAAGCGCACATCACGAATGAGCAGTCTGGTTCGAGTCGCGCTCAGTCTTGCAACTCGGCTTGCGACGCGGCGTTGCGACGGGGCTCGCAAGGGAGCTGGGGCAGATCGTGCCTCGAGGAGAGATTGGACGACGAGGGGTCGTTAGAGTGACAGTCTGAGTGCAGTCTGGTTCGAGTCGTGCTCAGTCTCGCAACTCGGCGTTGCGACGGGGCTCGCAAGGGAGCTGGGGCAGATCGTGCCTCGAGGAGAGATGGGACGACGACGGGTCGTTAGAGTGACAGTCTGAGGGCAGTCTGGTTCGAGTCGCGCTCAGTCTTGCAACTCGGCTTGCGACGCGGCGTTGCGACGGGGCTCGCAAGGGAGCTGGGGCGCGTCGTGCCTCGAAGAGAGATGGAACGAGGAGGGGTCGTTAGAGTGACAGTCTGAGGGCAGTCTGGTTCGAGTCGCGCTCAGTCTTGCAATTCGGCTTGCGACGCGGCGTTGCGACGGGGCTCGCAAGGGAGCTGGGCAGATCGTGCCTCGAGGAGAGATGGGACGACGAGGGGTCGTTAAAGTGACAGTCTGAGTGCAGTCTGGTTCGAGTCGTGCTCAGTCTCGCAACTCGGCGTTGCGACGGGGCTCGCAAGGGAGCTGGGGCAGATCGTGCCTCGAGGAGAGATGGGACGACGACGGGTCGTTAGAGTGACAGTCTGAGGGCAGTCTGGTTCGAGTCGCGCTCAGTCTTGCAACTCGGCTTGCGACGCGGCGTTGCGACGGGGCTCGCAAGGGAGCTGGGGCGCGTCGTGCCTCGAAGAGAGATGGAACGAGGAGGGGTCGTTCGAGTCGCAGAAATCTGAGTTCAACCTGGGTCGAGGCTGAGTTCAGCCGTGCTCCGGCTGGCGGAGCGTCGTGAGGGAGCAAACACCGATACCGATGTCAGGTGTCGCTTCTCGCAGAACGAAGTGTCGAGGTGTGGTTAAGTGCGAGTGAAGCTGGCAGCTGCACGAACAAAGGAAAGCACGGAGAAGAGAGAGTGACGAGTGACAACCAGCAATCAACCTGTAGAAGGGCGGAAATCGCCAAGCGTCGACCAAGCGAGCATCGAAAAGGACGAGCAGCAGCGGATGAGCAACAAGAGCCATCGTTCATCGCCAGAGCGCTCCAAGTCGGTGAGCGCGCACAGCCGCGTCGTCCAGAGCCTGAGCCAACACAGCCTGAAGTAAGGGCAAGTGTCCGTGTGAAGTTGGCAGCGATCAAGGAGAGAGCGACGACGATATCATCGCACACCGCCGAAGGCGAGCATCGTGCCGACTCAACAATCATCCAGCAGTGGAGAAGCCTGGAGCTGCCACCAAGAGAGAGAGAGCGCCATCGAATGCGCCGTGTGTTTGATACACACACACCGACCAACACCCAGTGAGAACAGACAAGACGTCCAGCAGCGACGACGGAATCATCGCGCACCACGTCGGCGAGCGTCGTGCCGACGCCACTCATCTAGCAGTAGAGAGAGAGAGCGCACGAGCAGCACGACTCGGGCGTCACCGAGCGTCGTGCCGACTCGTGGAGGAGCTGCGCGCTATCCGACGACGGAATCATCGCGCACCACGACGGCGAGCATCGTGCCAACGCCGCTCAATCGAGCAGTGGAGAGAGGGAGCAGCACGGGCTCGCTGCGGCCACGCCCAAGCGAGAGGAACCTCTCTGGCCGCTGTTTGTATCCCCCCCCACCCCACAAGCTAACGACACAACTCCCGGCTCTAAGAAAAATTTAATTAATTTTACAAGGGGACAACGCACACACAACACGCACACGAATAAGACTTTCAAAAAGTTATCTTTGCATTTCAAAAAGGGTTGCCATTTCAAGGTGGTGCGTTCAATATCAACTGATCGTGCAAAGCAGTTGCTGCCGTCGAGTTACATGAATAAGAATGTTTTAGTCATTTATTTTCGTTAATTGCATAATCTTGCCGATGAATCTAATGACGTATACTTTTGCCTTTGCATCTTAGAGGTCGTATGTTTGTTTAGAATTAAAATTGCTTAACACCAAGTGTTCGAGTGCTTCTTTCCCAGTCCATGCAAAACTGTCTTATTCATAAGAACTGTTACCTGCGATGAGATATGAATTTGGAGACCTAACATAACATAAACACACTAAGATAATCAGTAAATGTTTAATCAAAGATAATCGTTTTATCCCGATTGATACAACTCTGGATAACGAAGCTAAGCCTAATTATCATAACTGCACACATTAACACAATCGCAAGAATCCGCATAAATTACTACGATTATCTCCGTGATTATCATAAGTTATGCATATAATTACATACATTATCATAATTTATGCGATTTGCGCAATTTTGCGGAAATGTATTAATTTTTATTATTTTTATCAAAATTTCATAATCCGGCATATACAACACCATGGTGGAGAGTTTGGAATCTGATTGATTGATTTCTTCTGTGAACAGGTGTCTTTTATACAGGTAACAAGCTGAGATTAGGAGCACTCCCTTTAAGAGTGTGCTCCAAATTTCAGCTCGTTATCTGTATAAAAGACACCTGGGAGCCAGAAATCTTTCTGATTGAGAGGGGGTCAAATACTTATTTCCCTCATAAAAATGCAAATCAATATATAACATTTTTGACATGCGTTTTTCTGGATTTTGTTGTTATTCTGTCTCTCACTGTTCAAATAAACCTAACATTAAAATTATAGACTGATCATTTCTTTGTCAGTGGCCAAACGTACAAAATCAGCAGGGGATAAAATACTTTTTTCCCTCACTGTAAATGGTTTGAAGTATCAACGACCGTATCACAAGATTAAGCGATTCAAAGAAAAACAAACAGGTTAGTACCTCAAAACAACAGTATTCAAGCAAGCATACGTATTAATAATGTTTACCAAATGGTTAGGAAAGCATCAACAATCGAATTGCAAGATTACCACTTCTCAAAAAACGTATCTAGATCATTCTGTCCCTGCACACTATCACGCCATTTCCTTGCTTTCTTATTTCTCCAAACTCCTTTAAAGTTTAGTGCTCTCCCGCCTCTCATCCTACATCTCTTCCCACTCACTGTATCCCCTCCACAAGGCTGGGTTCCGCCCTCTCCATTCCATTTAAACCACCCTCCTTCACATCCACAACCACCTGGCCAACTCGCACCACTCCGGTCTATCCTCTGTCCTTATCTCTCTCGACCTGTCTTCTGCCTTCGACACCCTCGACCACTGCATCCTCCTATCCACTCTCTCCAAACTCGGCATCTCTGAAACCCTTTTTTCTTGGATCAGTTCCTGCCTAACTTCCCGTTCATCGACTGTCTCTTTCAACCACTTCCTCCACCACCCCCTTCCCGGTTGGTGTTCCCTAGGGCTCGGTACTTGGTCTCTTTCTGTTCTCCGTAAACACATCTCCCCGAGAGTATATTTCTTCCTTCGATATCTCCTATCACCTCTTTGCCGATGACACTAACATTTTCTTCGCCTTCAAAACATTCATCCCCGATGTTTCCCTCCACATCTCATCCTGCCTGGATGACCGAAAATGTCCTTTCCCTAAATCCTTCCAAATCCTCGGTGCTTTTCTTTCCATCCTCTCGTTCACCCCCTCCTGCACTCTCCATGTCTTTCCCCCACCTTAGCCTCTTCCCAAACTCTACCACACTAACTCTTGGTATTACCTTCGATTCCACTCTCTCCGCTTCCCACATTGCCATTACCACTCGCACATGCTGTTACCATCTGTACATCAGGAAAATCCGCCCACTCATCACTACCACTGCAGCAAAACTCCTCGTACACTCCCTTGTCTTCACTCGTCTGGATTACTGCAACTCACTCCTGGTTGGTTTCCCTGCTTATGTCTTTATCCCTCTCCAACACATCCAAAACGCAGCTACACGGACTGTACACATCTCACTGCTTTCCTGTCCTTCAACAACTTCACTGGCCTCCTATATATCACCACTGTCTCTTTTAATTCCTCACCCTAGTATTCAAAGCTTTGCATAGTCTTGCCTGCTCTACCTCTCTTCTCTCATTTCTTTACACGTTCTTTTATGCTCCCTTCGATCCAATTAATCCTTTTTTCTCACTTCCATCAAATCCTTGCGCCCAGTCTCGCTTTCCACCTTTAGCTCGGCCCTCAAGTCCTTTCTTTTATTTATTGATTTTTCTCTTCCACTGTCTCCACCCCTCCCGGTTCCTTCGCCCGCCTCTCACCTACTCCCACCCCCCCAGTCAGCTTCCTCCGACGACCCTAAATCCTGACCCAGCTCTAATGTGTGGCTTTTAATGTGCACCTAACACATCTCTCCGCCAGTCTTCACTGTGCTCCTCCATCAGCTCAACTCTCCGGCCACCAGACCTCTCCCCCTACCACCTTTTACCTACCCTCATCCAAATTTCGATTTAAAGTTTTCGTGACTGCAGGGATTCATCTTCTTGGTTCTTTCGGTAAAGTCACGTAGAAGGGAAGTAATAAAATAATAAAAAATAATAAAAATAAAATAATTCTCACGACGTTTGCAAGCAGCCGTCCTCAGGTGAAGAACATGTCTGTCGATAAGACAGAGTCTTTAAACTCTGTCTTATCGACAGACACCTGAGGACGGCTGCTTGCGTTGTGGTCGAAACGTCGTGAGAATTATTTAATTATGTTTTATTTTTATTATTTTTTATTATTTTATTACTTCCCTTCTACGTGACTTTACCGAAAGAACCAAGAAGATGATACCCTCATCCACTTTACGCATGTGCCCCATACCCCACTGCCTCTCATCAATGTGGGTTGGTTTGTGAGCACCCCTGGTTGCTCACTCTCGAAGGTCTCATGCTGTGTAACAGCCTGTACGTGACAATGCTCACACGCTCCCGGCCTCTTTACACATTATACAATGTCAGGTTGACTTGACAACAAACTGCACTTTTCCAGTCGAGGGCTTGGATAATTTCTCCTTACACACTCGATATTGGTGTGTAACTCAAATCTCCACTTAGGGAAGTTGCGTTATGGACGTTTTGCCAACAATTCCCTGACACCTCTTAGCTTAGCACAGTATTCTATTAATATTAATTCACGCAACAATATCTTGAGGAAGAGCTGTATAAGGCTACCCTGCCACCAGGTGCTCTTATCAACAATTTTCCTGGACCACGTAACTTCTCAAACCTCTTAGCTTATCACAACACAACTTCTCGAAGTCCTTGCATCTGCAAGAAACACAAAATGTAACTAAAAATATGAACAAAACTTGGTTACTTTCAGGGACACTTGGAGTCTGCCTCAGCAAGAACTCAAACTCTTAGCGACTCAGAACCTTTGCCTCTGCAAAGCTCAAATTTACGACTGATGATTAGTGCCAACCCTGGAGTTTTCTTTTGCAAGAGTGATTTGTATAATTTTGCATGCTGTTTATATAGGAATTTCTTGTCTTTTTCATTAATTATCTTGGTCACATCATACGTCCAAAGCTCCATACACTGTACTACCCCTCGAGCATTCATGCGGTCAGTCTTAGTTACGTTTTTTCGGTAAAGTCACGTAGGTAAAATTAAAATTAATAAAAGTAAAATAAAAATAAAATAAAAATCACGACGTTTCGGAGGCAACACAAGCTTCCGTCTTCAGGTGGAACCGTCACAGCACGATAGCTGTATTAAGTGAGAGAAATACCAAGAAAACAGTATTTGTATATATACTGGTTGAGGGTGGGAGGAGCCAAGGTAGGCCTGAATATTATTTTCGTGAGGTTCGGTGCGGCTGAAGCACGCTATTAGGAATGAGCCTTTGTTGTGTAAACTAGGTGCGGATGATGTAAAGGTGCGTGTAAAAGGGACTGAGCCTTTTTATCATGTAGAGATGATGCGGCTGAAATCACTGCCAGAAAATGAGTTTTTGTTGTGTAGAATGGTTGACTGAGCCTATTATTATGTAAAGGTGGTGCGGCTTAAATCGCTGCCAGCAAATGAGTCTTTGTTGTGTAGAATGGTTGACTGAGCCTATTGTTATGTAGAGGTGGTAAGGCTGAAATCTCTGCCAGGAATGCTCCAAATATCTGTAGTTAAATCTTTTTTGCATGGTTAATGACATCTTTCCAATGATTACTAAGTTTGTACCCATCATCACGGTTGAAATTATGTCTGTGTTTGTATATTTGAATGGCCTCGTGTACAAACCTTTGATGGTAGCCAGTAGGCTTGCAGAACACCTTAGTCTTGGAAAAGACAATTTCATGAGAGCCCACAGCGTTGTAGCAATGATCGGCAACGGCAGAAGAATCAGTTTTGCCGTGTTTCAGATCTGACTTGTGCTCGCGGACACGATCAGAGATATGACGTTTCGTTTCTCCAATGTAGCAATCACCACAACTGGCCTACCTTGGCTCCTCCCACCCTCAATCAGTATATATACAAATCCTGTTTTCTTGGCATTTCTCTCACTTGATACAGCTATCGTGCTGTGACGGTTCCACCTGAAGACGGAAGCCTGTGTTGCCTCCGATACGTCGTGATTTTATTTTCATTTTGCTTTAATTAATTTAAAAATTTTACCTATGGGACTTTACCGAAAAAACCTAAGAATATGAATCCTTGCAGTCACGAAAGCTTCAAATCTAGAATTAATACCCTCTACGGGAGGAATTCCACCTATCTGTTAGAGTTTTTAACAGACAACGAGACAAAAAGTCACAGCTTCTCGAGACGCTAGCCTTCCTAAAGAGAAATCACATCCTCTACTGGTATATATTTAGGGGTGACCGCGAAATTTAGCCCTCTGGCTAGTACCGTCTTCAGATTGTCAGAAATTGGGATGTTACTCTGATTAATAACGATCTTGTTGACATCCAGCTTTGTGATGTGTGGCTCTGGTTTCTTCTTAGATAGGAGGTTGAATTGAGAAATCAGGTTAGCTTTGCATTTGGCTGACATTGAGTCAGCAGAAGCAGAAGTCATCTTGTCAACGTGGTTCCAATCGGAAGGGGACATTTTTTTTGTTAACATTAAATGTGTTTGTAAGAGAGTCTTGTCTAAATTATTGAGTTCAGATCGGAGTAACCTTATTCTCTCCGAGATTAGTGATAGGCTAGCTTTAAATAAATCTGTTTAGAGTTCGGTGACGACACAGCAGCAGATATGAGTGTGAAAGCGATGGTATTACCTTGTATCTCGGCATCTCTTTAGGAAGGCCAGCGTCTCGAGAAGCTGTGACTTCTTGTCTCGTTGTCTGTTAAAAACTCTAACAGATAGGTGGAATTCCTCCCCGTAGAGGGTATTAATTCTAGATTTTAAGCTTCGTGACTGCAAGGATTCATATTCTTAGGTTTTGTCGGTAAAGTCACGTAGGTAAAAAAATAAAATTAATAAAAGCAAAATTAAAATCACGACGTTTCGGAGGCAACACAAGCTTCCGTCTTCAGGTGGAATCGTCACAGCACGATAGCTGTATCAAGTGACAGAAATACCAAGAAAACAGTATTTGTATATATACTGGTTGAGGGTAGGAGGAGACAAGGTAGGCCAGTTGTGGTGATTGCTACATTGGAGAAAAGAAACGTCATATCTCTGATCGTGTCCGCGAGCACAAGTCAGATCTGAAACACGGCAAAACTGATTCTTCTGCCGTTGCCGATCATTGCTACAACGCTGTGGGCTCTCATGAAATTGTCTTTTCCGAGACTAAGGTGCTCTGCAAGCCTCCTGGCTACCATCAAAGGTTTGTACACGAGGCCATCCAAATATACAAACACAGACATAATTTCAACCGTCATGATGGGTACAAGCTTAGTAATAATTGGAAAGATATCATTAACCATGCAAAAAGATTTAACTACACATATTTGGAGCATTCCTGGCAGCAATTTCAGCCTTACCACCTCTACATAACAATAGGCTCAATCAACCATTCTACACAACAAAGACTCATTTGCTGGCAGCGATTTAAGCCGCACCACCTCTACATAATAATAGGCTCAGTCAACCATTCTACACAACAAAGACTCATTTCCTGGCAGAGATTTTAGCCGCATCATCTCTACATAATAAAAAGGCTCAGTCCCTTTTACACGCACCTTTACATCATCCGCACCTAGTTTACACAACAAAGGCTCATTCCTAACAGCGTGCTTCAGCCGCACCGAACCTCACAAAAATAATATCAGGCCTACCTTGGCTCCTCCCACCCTCAACCAGTATATATACAAATACTGTTTCTTGGTATTTCTCTCACTTGATACAGCTATCGTGCTGTGACGGTTCCACCTCAAGACGGAAGCTTGTGTTGCCTCCGAAACGTCGTGATTTTTATTAAATTTTTATTTTTATTTATTAATTTAATTTTTTACGTACGTGACTTTACCGAAAAAACCTAAGAATATGAATCCTTGCAGTCACGAAAGCTTCAAATCTAGAATTAATACCCTCTACGGGGAGGAATTCCACCTATCTGTTAGAGTTTTTAACAGACAACGAGACAAAAAGTCACAGCTTCTCGAGACGCTAGCCTTCCTAAAGAGAAATCACATCCTCTACTGGTATATATTTAGGGGTGACCGCGAAATTTAGTCCTCTGGCTAGTACCGTCTTCAGATTGTCAGAAATTGGGATGTTACTCTGATTAATAACGATCTTGTTGACATCCAGCTTTGTGATGTGTGGCTCTGGTTTCTTCTTAGATAGGAGGTTGAATTGAGAAATCAGGTTAGCTTTGCATTTGGCTGACATTGAGTCAGCAGAAGCAGAAGTCATCTTGTCAACGTGGTTCCAATCGGAAGGGGACATTTTTTGTGTTAACATTAAATGTGTTTGTAAGAGAGTCTTGTCTAAATTATTGAGTTCAGATCGGAGTAACCTTATTCTCTCCGAGATTAGTGATAGGCTAGCTTTAAATAAAATCTGTTTAGAGTTCGGTGACGACACAGCAGCATATATGAGTGTGAAAGTGATAGGTATTACCTTGTTATCTCGGCATCTCTTTAGGAAGGCCAGCGTCTCGAGAAGCTGTGACTTCTTGTCTCGTTGTCTGTTAAAAACTCTAACAGATAGGTGGAATTCCTCCCCGTAGAGGGTATTAATTCTAGATTTGAAGCTTTCGTGACTGCAAGGATTCATATTCTTAGGTTTTGTCGGTAAAGTCACGTAGGTAAAAAATTAAAATTAATAAAAGCAAAATTAAAATCACGACGTTTCGGAGGCAACACAAGCTTCCGTCTTCAGGTGGAATCGTCACAGCACGATAGCTGTATCAAGTGACAGAAATACCAAGAAAACAGTATTTGTATATATACTGGTTGAGGGTAGGAGGAGACAAGGTAGGCCAGTTGTGGTGATTGCTACATTGGAGAAAAGAAACGTCATATCTCTGATCGTGTCCAGAAGCACAAGTCAGATCTGAAACACGGCAAAACTGATTCTTCTGCCGTTGCCGATCATTACTACAACGCTGTGGGCTCTCATGAAATTGTCTTTCCGAGACTAAGGTGCTCTGCAAGCCTCCTGGCTACCATCAAAGGTTTGTACACGAGGCCATCCAAATATACAAACACAGACATAATTTCAACCGTCATGATGGATACAAGCTTAGTAATAATTGGAAAGATATCATTAACCATGCAAAAAGATTTAACTACACATATTTGGAGCATTCCTGGCAGCGATTTCAGCCTTACCACCTCTACATAACAATAGGCTCAATCAACCATTCTACACAACAAAGACTCATTTGCTGGCAGCGATTTAAGCCGCACCACCTCTACATAATAATAGGCTCAGTCAACCATTCTACACAACAAAGACTCATTTCCTGGCAGAGATTTCAGCCGCATCATCTCTACATAATAAAAAGGCTCAGTCCCTTTTACACCACCTTTACATCATCCGCACCTAGTTTACACAACAAAGGCTCATTCCTAACAGCGTGCTTCAGCCGCACCGAACCTCACAAAAATAATATTCAGGCCTACCTTGGCTCCTCCCACCCTCAACCAGTATATATACAAATACTGTTTCTTGGTATTTCTCTCACTTGATACAGCTGTAATAAAAGGACTCGAACACTTCTTTCTGTCTTCGTGTCTTTATTCAGGTTCACGTCTTTACCCACACGGCACTCTGTTATAACTCCTGTATTTGTAGCCCCTGGCTATTCACTGTTATTGTAGCTTCTTCTTCCTCCCCTTCGACTCTCTGCTTCATCTACTCCCCTCTTCCCTGCAGACTCGCTGCTACCCTTGCAGACTCCCGCTGCCACTCTTATGTGCAGACCCTCCGGCTGCTACTGTATGCAGACCCGCTGCCCACTCTCGGTCTCTGCAGCCCCGCTGCTGACTGCAGCCCTTCCTGCTGCTCGGGTCGGTCACCGCTGGCCTACGGTGCCGATCCTCGTTGCTCCCCGTGTTCGTGGCGATCTCGCCACACCCCGCTTCGCCCTACGTGGCCTTCCTCCGTTCCTGGTTCCCCGTCACTCCCCTTGCTCTTCCGGTTCCCTCCTTCTATACTCAACCCCTCTCCCCCCACGTGACCTAACTCCTCCCCCCTGACGGCACCTCAGAAGGGCCGTTTACAACCGCATTACATCACCCTCCCCCCTAAAGAAAATCCAGCCGACCTCGGCTGAATTGCAACCTGAAAAGCAATGCGGGTGTAAAGGGCCAACACGCAAAAAGACACGAAGCATTGAAGAACATTATAACAATAACACAACACAACACAATCTAACGAAACGTGAGGGATTTCGAGCGAGTACGGGTAGCCGGGCCGTCCCGGACGGTCGCGGCCCACCCGCCGAGCGGGAACGTGGAAGGGTTTTAGGGGCGACGGGCGCAAGTTCTTCCGTCGCCATTGGAGGCCCGCCACTGTCCCGCTCGCGTCCAGAAACATCCCGTACTCGCGTCCGCGGAGGGATAGGAAGAGCTGCAGGTCCCGTGGGTTCTGCGGCTCCGGTCGGCGTCCCACAAGCGGAAGGTCCTCCTCCCTGCGCTGTCACGGCCGGCTTGTCTGTGAAGGGTACGACAGGCGCTCTCGCAAGGTCAGCAGACACAGGCAAGGGCGAGTCGGCAGCAACAGACCCCGGCAAGGCAACTTCGGGAGATGACGCATCCGGCCGTGGGCAATGTATGGCTTCAACCGGGACGTGTGCACGAACCAACGCCGTGCACCAACCTGAACACGCGCCGACTGTGGGTTGGGAACCTCAATGAGGCGGACCGGACCCTGCCAAGGTCGATGTAATTTAGGAGATGTACCTGGCCGCACCTGTGGGCAATGAAGCCAGGCCAGGTCCCCCTTTTTCCAGGGACACTCCCCCTTTGAACGTCGGGCACACCGCTCATTCCTGGCCTGAGCCTTGGCAGTAGCCATGCGGGCATTTTCCCTCGCCTCAGCGACACGCCGAACGTTGTCCTTAATATACTCAGGAAGAGGCTTAACAGGCCCCCTCGCACCGGTTCCCAACTGGTCATGAATCGGCGGCACGTTCTCACGGCCGTACATAAGGAAAAACGGCGAGTATCCAGTAGCCGCGTGCGGCGTCATGCGATACGCCGAAAGCACCCCAGGGATATGCAAATCCCAATCAGATTGGTTTTCCCCGACTGTATGGCACAGCATGGCGGACAGAGTCCGATTCAACCGTTCCACCATACCATCCGTTTGCGGGTGGTAGGGGGACGTCCGTATCTTTTTAGTTCCAAGAGCCGCACACACCTCCCCCAACAATTTAGACGAAAAGTTACGTCCCTGATCCGTAAGGAGCCTCTCCGGAGCCCCTTTGTCCATTACATACCCAAATAGAAAGGCGTCCGTGATAGACGCCGCTGACTGGTCAGGCAAGGGCCAGGCCATCGGCCAGCGAGAGAGGTACTCCACCCCCACCAGTAAATACTTATTCCCTTTAGCTGATGGCGGAAAGGGTCCCAAAATATCTAACGCCACCAACTCATTAACCCGAGATACTTTAATCGATTGTATCGGCGGAACATATGGATGTTTAGGCGGCTTACGGCGGGCACAATCGGGACACGCGCGAACGTGACCGACGACATCCGTCGTCATGCCGTGCCAATAATAGTCTCGTTGCAGCGTCAATAGGGTTTTCTGCACCCCCAGGTGTAAAAGTGTGTCACAGTGCAAAGATCTAATCAACTCATAGCGCAATGACGCAGGCACAACGAGACGCCAGTGTTCCTGTATCCCTTCCCTCCACATCAGTAACCCATCTCGGAGAGCAGTTTCCGAATTACCACCCGCACCGACTTCCTTACCCGCCCTCTCCGTTCGTTTCCGTAACGACACCAAAGAATCGTCCAACATTTGCTCCCGAATCCACACAGACCTTGGAAGACGCAAAATCCCGTCAGCCGGTCCCCCTTCAACCGGTCCCGGTGTAAGCGGAGGTTCGAGAACATCCACTGCCAGCGCGACAGGCTGAGGGGGGGCTGAGTCGGTCCACACCTATGCGTCCCCGACGCACACGCACAAGGGGATTGTTGCGGCAACCTGGACAGTGCGTCCGCGTTAGCGTGACGCACACCCTTCCGATGGTGAATTTGGAAGGAGAATTCTTGCAACGTGTCCAGCCATCTCGCCAATTGTCCGGATGGCTGGTCCATCTTAAGAGCGTACTGCAAGGCCGCATGGTCCGTTCGGACAATAAACGACCGACCGTACAGATACGGTCGAAATTGGCGGAGAAAAAACACAATAGCCAAAAGTTCCCTGCGAGTGACGCAGTAACGGGTTTCCGCGGGAGACAAAACCCGACTCCCGTACGCCACCACACGCTCAACACCACCTTTTGACTGGGACAACACCGCCCCAATCCCGGTGTCACTCGCATCAGTATCCAGAATGAAGGGATGTTCAAAATCCGGATAATCCAACGTCGGCGCAGTAGCCAGTAGATCGCGCAGGCTCCGAAACGCCGCCTCCTCCGGCGGTCCCCACACAAATTTGTGCCCCTTCCCAGTAAGGAGATGCAAAGGCCTGGCGATAGTAGCGAAATTCGGAACAAACCTCCGGTAATATGAGGCGAACCCCAAAAACCGACGCACATCACCCACCGTGGCGGGGTTGCCCAATCCCGGACACACGCAGTTTTCTCTGGATCCGTGGCCACCCCGTCCGCACTAACAATATTCAGGTTCACGTCTTTACCCACACGGCACTCTGTATAACTCCTGTATTTGTAGCCCCCGGCTATTCACTGTTATTGTAGCTTTTCTTCCTCCCTTCGACTCTCTGCTTCATCTACTCCCCTCTTCCCTGCAGACTCGCTGCTACCCTTGCAGACTCCCGCTGCCACTCTTATGTGCAGACCCTCCGGCTGCTACTGTATGCAGACCCGCTGCCCACTCTCGGTCTCTGCAGCCCCGCTGCTGACTGCAGCCCTTCCTGCTGCCTCGGGTCGGTCACCGCTGGCCTACGGTGCCGATCCTCGTTGCTCCCCGTGTTCGTGGCGATCTCGCCACACCCCGCTTCGCCCTACGTGGCCTTCCTCCGTTCCTGGTTCCCCGTCACTCCCCTTGCTCTTCCGGTTCCCCTCCTTCTATACTCAACCCCTCTCCCCCCACGTGACCTAACTCCTCCCCCCCTGACGGCACCTCAGAAGGGCCGTTTACAACCGCATTACACAGCTATCGTGCTGTGACGGTTCCACCTGAAGACGGAAGCTTGTGTTGCCTCCGAAACGTCGTGATTTTTATTAAATTTTTTATTTTTATTTATTAATTAAAATTTTTACGTACGTGACTTTACCGAAAAAACCTAAGAATATGAATCCTTGCAGTCACGAAAGCTTCAAATCTAGAATTAATACCCTCTACGGGGAGGAATTCCACCTATCTGTTAGAGTTTTTAACAGACAACGAGACAAAAAGTCACAGCTTCTCGAGACGCTAGCCTTCCTAAAGAGAAATCACATCCTCTACTGGAATATATTTAGGGGTGACCGCGAAATTTAGTCCTCTGGCTAGTACCGTCTTCAGATTGTCAGAAATGGGATATTACTCTGATTAATAACGATCTTGTTGACATCCAGCTTTGTGATGTGTGGCTCTGGTTTCTTCTTAGATAGGAGGTTGAATTGAGAAATCAGGTAGCTTTGCATTTGGCTGACATTGAGTCAGCAGAAGCAGAAATCATCTTGTCAACGTGGTTCCAATCGGAAGGGGACATTTTTTGTGTTAACATTAAATGTGTTTGTAAGAGAGTCTTGTCTAAATTATTGAGTTCAGATCGGAGTAACCTTATTCTCTCCGAGATTAGTGATAGGCTAGCTTTAAATAAAATCTGTTTAGAGTTCGGTGACGACACAGCAGCAGATATGAGTGTGAAAGCGATAGGTATTACCTTGTTATCTCGGATCTCTTTAGGAAGGCCAGCGTCTCGAGAAGCTGTGACTTCTTGTCTCGTTGTCT
>NW_024704861.1:0-117626 GCF_018977255.1 Callorhinchus milii
GCATACAGCAGCTACGTATGAAGTACATATCGTTTATATATGACACATAGTGAAGTATATATATATTTACATGTATTTTTGTATGTTGTGACACACTTTCAATAGCCCCTTAGTCCAGTTAAAGAGTACTGTCGACAAAATTACGGTATTCTCTCTTTCCATAGACAACTTCACTGTTTTCTAAAAGTGCTTAAGAACTCTAGTGAATGCGCAGGGTGTCCACAAAGGTGTGATCTATTCTTCAAGAATTACGAGACAGCGGTTTGTTCTAGATCAATACTTCAGATTCTCCCGAATAGCCTGTTGCCTGTCGCTGCAAGTACAATTAGCGAAGATCTAAAGGCCAGCATGGCACACCCACGCCAGGTACTCATTTAAGGCTGAATCTACCTCGGGAGTCTCAGGACTGCCACTGTTATTGGTTGTGAGCGGGCATCGAACTCAGCTCGCCCAGGGTCATAGCGTAATGCGCTAACCACTGCGCCGCCGCTTCCCCATAAAACTATACACGCGGTAGTGTGAAGATTTTTTTTATCACGAGGGTTTCATCCCATCTTATCCTTCGCCTGTCCACCATGGCGTGTGGCGACACACATCGCATCTAGATTGGAGAGAGTCCCAGGTGTTCGCCCACCGTGATTGCATCGGCTGTGATTGTCTCCATTGATTGAGTTTAATGAATTCCTTGCCAATATTTTCAAACCACACCCTCAAACCTTAAAACGCACCTCAAACCCAATTATAATTATTTATTAAATGATGATGACATCTTCGTGGACAACCTGTACTTTGTCAATTATCACAGAGATGCCCTGTGTTGATTGACAAAGTAGCAGTCAAGGTGTTTAAGACAATGCCACAGGCACTTTACGGAACAGCCCTGAAGACAACCTCATGTAATAATTCTGGTCGCATGAGATTGTTTTTTTAACCAAATTACATATTACTTTTGGCTTTTAAACTGGTGTGCACTCTGTTATTACGTATTTATCAAACCCATGCGAGCAGGAATATTTGGCATGCGGCTGGCTTGTATGAAGCATTCCAGAAAGGTCCAGGATTTGGCCTTCAGAGAACACTAACGCAATTGTTGTACAACAGTGTAAGTATTTCATCGATAAAAAAAACAATGAGGCAATACAAATTGATAAATATCAATGGTATTTTGTAAACCATATCTCTCACGATGTAATATTCACATTTTATAGTTTTTTTTTTGTACATTTTCAACCGATACACAACGACGAGTCTTGTAGTGATCTATAACCAGCCATGTGATGGATTTGTATTCACTCCCCACCATTTATGAGGCCAAAAAGTTACCCATATATGACCTCTGTAAGTCTGCTGACCATGTTTGCTCCCAGAAATATATAAAAACAACACACCACCTGTGTGTATGCTTACTATTTGCGGCTAGCGATGCTTGGAATAGATAATACCAGGGCTTATTTCATCTGGAGCTTTCTGGGCTGAGCTCCAGAAAATAATCCCTCCCAAGCCTTCTCCTGCCCCGCTTGGGCAGGTCGATGGCTCCTGGAAATATTTAATGAGAAAGTCATCTCTGGATATATATATACGAACGAAACGTTTCCATATACACACATGTTAAACAATAGATAAGACACCGTGAACCCCACAGTGAAATTGAGAAAAGTTATCGACATGCAGTTATTTTCAAAGTGTTCATTACTCAGCTTGCAGCCTTAGCTCTTTATTGAGTTGCTACAGTCAATGGCATGCTTAACCGCTCATCGGGTTGCTCACCTCGCTTTCACGCTTCATAAATAGTTCTCCAAATGTCGAAAACAAAAACTTGTTGCGAACGACGTGGTGGCGAGTGCTGTCAGCGAGCACCTCAGTGAAAAACGAGCCACGCGTGAGTGTTGCTCAAACAGATCTACGATTGACAGTGCGCGCCTGTGGAAAGAGAACAGCACGCTTTGTCATCCCACCGGCTTGTAACTTTTTACCATTTGGGTGACTCAATGTGACATATTCTTAGGTGTTTTCGGTAAAGTCACGTAGGTAAAACATCAAAATTAATAAAATAATAAAATAAAAATAAAGATCACGACGTTTCGGAGGCAACACAAGTCTCCGTCATCAGGTGGGACAGTCACAGCCAGATCAGCTGCATCAAGTGAGGCAATGATTCAAGATGTAATCCCTTAAAAGCGAGTTGAGGGGGGAGGAGAGGGGGAGGGGCTCATCAGAATGTGGTAGCCAATGAATGGAAAGTATCGGGAGAGACGGGCCAAAAAAAGGGGTGGGTGACGGCGTGGAAGCTATTGTGCGCAAGCGACACACTGCTGCCCACGCCAACGCATTGGACAGAGAGGGGGGAGGGGGAGGTCTGATACACATGAGAAAAGAAATATGATTCCTTGCAGTCACGAAAGCTTCAAGTCTAGAATCAATGTGACATGCGGAGCCACAGGCATTTCCTCTGAACTTTTGAGGGGGTAGAATCATTCCATCGCATTAGGGGTCTGAGACAACCGCTGTGACGGTGCTGTGGCTATATTAACGCTTGTGTGCTGAAAGTCCGATTAGAATTCTTCGTAAATGTTATCCATCTTCGGTACAATGCCTGTCGTTGTCATTACTGGGCACATTTAATACATTGACCTAATTATCTCCAAAAGGTAGTTTGGCGGACGATGGCTGCAAGAAAACAACAAATATTACGTTTAATTGAAGCATACAAACATTCACAACATTATTTCGTGACCAAATTACGTCTCACCATCAATGTTACGTTAAAAATACTTATCCATTATTAATTTGAACCGACAGTGCGTATAACCACAAGGTGTATAATTGCGAAGCTAATGTGACAAGCAAGACAAATGCATTTTATGAAGCTGACTTTTTTCGAAGATTTCGGGAACATGCGTTCACCATTCCCCATGGTCTTGTGATGTCACAATTAATTTCACTCTGTTCGTGTCCACGAGGGAAATGAATTGCGATGAGATTTTTGCACATGAACTGATTTTACCACATGCATCGTTAGACGCTTTTGCAGTTTTACAAAAGCACTCCATCCTGCTTTCATTCACTATTTGTTGATGTATTTTTTTATATCAATCCACGTTCAATAATTGTCATACGTTTATATATTCTGCTGTGTTTTTCCAGTTGTGTGCTTCCAATTTTTTTACATTTTGTTTAGCAACTTGTACATTACTTATTTTGCTCATATGAATCTTGAACCAAACTTTACGGCTTTCTTTCGTATCGTTCATTGACATTGGTTGTTTTAATGACCACGTGGTTATAAAATCTGAGATGCCTAATCATTTCCCATTTACTTTTTTCAAAAATCCAATTTCAGAAAATATCTTCTCATTCTAATTTGTATTGTCGTCACGTTCATCTGCATTCTGAGTTGTAAAAGTTAAATCTTTAACAAATAGTCTCGATTAATTCTATGTATATATTGATCACATGAATGCTATCAACTACTGTATATTGATTTGAATTAGGAGAAACTGATGCAGGCATTACGAGCTCTTACAAATCAAGGCCAAACGGTTTTAAATATATATAAACCATAATTATCATGATCCTTGATGGCTTCGCAATTTCAATTCCACAGAGAGTATCACACAGCCACACACACTCACATGTTGCAATACTAGAGTGTGCAATACAACGTACACAAACACATAGCACAAAAACACTATATTAACATTATTACAGATGTAATCATATGTGTAATGCTTCCAAATAAGCCGAAAAATCAATACATTAACATTACGTCTAGTTATGATAATCAAAACGTCTGAATTTCCACTCAAGTATGCACAAAATCTACACGAATTTGTAAAACTCTTCTTGAATCAATATTTCAAAATTGGAAATTATCATGGAGTGTGTTCAATGTTCCGAATGAACCCAGGTTAAGAGTATAATCATATAAATTGGTTTTTACTTTCATAACCAATATTATGACGACCAATAATTGATTTATTTTGGGCTAATGCTCAAAGTATAATGTAATTTTGAGCTATGAGGGTTAGTTATAAATATTAGTAGGGTGGGGGATGGAGAGTTATTGTTTGTTACATTATAGTTGGGTAAATCTACTTAATTGAAGATATAAAAATGTACATGTATTTGTAAGGCACCTCCCACTAATATCTTAAGTTGTTTACATTATTGTCATTTACTCACGATTTACTTCGACTTTTTTTTTACCATTCTCAATTTGAACGAACGCAATAACACCGTAATGGAGTTAACCCATAGCCCGTGTTCGCCAATAATTAAGTACATTCACTTAGCTACACTATTTGAACTTTGTAAATTACAACCAAGCAGCAATCAGCTCTATCAAACGGGTTCACCTGCATAACTCTTCCCCATGGCGTCGTGGCGCCTACATCAGGTACCTTGAGCTCTTGCGAGCGCCTGGTGATGCTTGACCAAAGATTTTCGTTTGCGTTTCAACGTAACCGGTTTTTGCTGAAAAGGAAAACAATCATTTGGCAACACATGCCCACGTGACAACCCGATTTGATTTGGTCCTTGCCTTCGTCTCGCTCGTGGTGATGATTGCACACCACACCAGGTATTCATTTGAGGCTGAGTCTACCTAGAGGAGGCCCTGAACCAGTCAGATAATCGTCACCGGTTTTTGCATAGACCTCGGCTCGCCGGGTTTGTAGCAGACCGTGTTAACCACTGTGCAACCGCCCCAACAGAAATATTCATGGGTTCACAGAAATTCCCAATTTGCATTACACTTAATTCTTGCTACACCAATTAGCAATGCGCACTTCAATTTCAAGCACTGTGGACATATACTGTAGCGACATATATGGCATTAATTGGATTGGGTTGCTTAAAACACAACACGCAAATGGCTCCAATGTTAAATTACTGGTGTTAAGCAAGTCCATTGCATCATACAATTTGGCACCACCATATAAATGTTTATGTAAGTAGATTTTGTTGGCCAAGTCTGTATACACCACTTTAACGAAGTATGCACACAAAACACGAACTATTAAGCAAACCCTGTGATCTACATCGACGAACAGACCCGCCCACAGTGCACTCAATAATAACGATTTGAACAGATGGAATAATGTTTGCCAATGAGTTTACTCGTCCTCAATGTCCCCAAACAGTAGGACTCCGTGTTTTATTCTACGATGTTGTGCGGACCTTCCCCTCCCTGCAGTTTCAACACGCAGGCGTCAACCCCAGCGCGTGCTCTCTGATCGCACGCATCAGTAGTAACGTGTTTTTAATTATACTGGCGCATGCCCATGTTACAGCCCTTTTGTCAATCCGCCGCTGGATGAGGGCCGTGCGGTTAAATGTGGTTAGGTATTTGAGCGCACTTCACCACGCTGGTCAGCACGCGTTCGCGAAGGCGGTGAGCTTAGAAGGTTGAAGGATAGTAGAATACAACATTGGCCTCTTGCTGCACTGCCCGCTGCTGACGATGCAGTCCCGCGGCATTCTACGACGCCTGCTTTACGCATTGGTGGTCGACCATCCGAGCGCTGTGCAGGTTCACACCTGCTGAGCTTCCTAGATCTGACGAGAGCGGGCGCATTTCGGCGTGGGGGGGGGTCATAGCCTCATGGGCTTCGTGCTTAAGTACAGTACAGTACTTGTCCGTGCATTTGCACAACAAGCAGAATACGCGCGCGCTCCCACCTCGTATGCGCCATCTGTGTGCGTAATGCGTTCAGTTTAGTGAGGTTAAATACAACCGTAATTACGTTTTACGCACACCCAGGATGTACAAGCGTAATAAATCGTGGCAGTATCTCAACCGAGCGTATGGATCACTACCACTATCAAAATGAATAGACTACCACGGTACCCTACAAAGCCCATTGCGAGGGCAAGTCTATAAATAAAATATTTTTTTTCCGATGAAATGCATCTCAGCGGGTCGAACCGCCTCGTGACATCTTGAACAAGCAACACGCGTGGTGCAGAGTGTGCGCGAGGAACACTGCGGCCTCGTGAGCTCCGATGCTCAGCACAGCCGCTGCACGGCCGTGGTGCTGGGCAGGGTGTCGTCTCTCCGGTGGCACTCGTTCGAGCCCCGGTTGCGGGCCTGCTCGCTGCTATCCAGGGGCTGCAGGGGTATGGCCACGATGTCGTTGACGACCCTAGCCTCGCAGCGCTCGCGGGTGCGAGCCCCGGTGTGCAGAAAGGGACCGATCTGGCAATTGCGCGTCAGCGCGGCGGGGGATATTCTCCAGAACATCTCGTTGAGCACCTCGCGGAACTCGGTGCGCATGAGGCAGTAGATGATCGGGTTGAGGCAGCTGTTGGTGTGCGCCAGGCACACGCTGGCCGGGAACACGTACGTCTGTGCGGCGTAGAACGCCGAGCTGAAGGGCACCCTGTTGAACTTGACCAGCACGCCCCAGAGCGTGATGGCCTGGTTGGGGAGCCAGCAGATGAAGAACGAGAGCACGATGACCGTCACTGACTTGGTGACGCGTGACCGCTTCTTGGGGTTGTTGTTGTTGTTGAGCGTGTGCACTTTGAGGTAGCGCAGCAGCAGCAGGTAGCACACGCTGATGGTGAGCAGGGGCAACGCGAAGCCGAGCACAATCTTCTGGAGATGGTACAGCCCAAGCCAGAACTGCGCGCTGCTGACGGGACCGTGGAAGCGGACGAGGCACAGCTCCTCGCTGGACACGACCGCCGTCGTGGAATAGATGGCGTGCGGCAGCGTGGCGAGTCCAGCCGCGAGCCAGATGACCAGGTTGAGCCACATGGCCGTGCAAGCCGCGGGCCTTCTCCGCGCTTTCAGGGCCGAAGCGATGGACCAGTAGCGCGTGATGCAGATGACCGTCAGGAAGAAGACGCTCGCGTACATGTTCATGACGGTCAGCGACAGGATGAGCTTGCACATGACGAGCCCGAATGGCCAGGTCATATCCAGCGCCACCTCCACGGCCCAGAACGGCAGAGTGAGCACGAACTGAAAGTCCGTGACTGCCAGCCCGAACACCAGAGTGTTTATCGCCGATTTCTGCCACCGCTGCTTGCTCCTCATGAGGAAAATAACCAAGAAGTTGCCCACGAGTCCCAGGGCGCACACCAGCGAGTAGACTATGGAGATGATGATCCGAAGGCCAGCTGAGCCATCAGCCGGTACGTCGATGTCGTACAGAGTCACGTATCGCGGCGCTGTGAAGTTGATATTATACTTGGAGACGTTCGCGCCCGCAGAGGTCTTCACGCCGGTTAGCGACACTGGCTCCATTTGGATCCCTTTGTCCGATGCTCTGTGATTGCTTTGAGACCTACAACAACAATACCAATAGAGCGTGAATTGCCGCGTGTAGCGGGGCAGCCACTCACCGACGCATATCGCCTTGCGAATGAGCAAAATACCTGCGACTTGACTGACACCTGCAACGGGTCTTCGTCTGTCGAAAGCGCGGGTGCTTGAGAGCTTGACGCGAAGTTCGTTTCCCACCTGAGCAGACTGCCGATCGACAGTTGTAAGTGGCGCGTAAACAAAACAAAATCACATCGGTTGGGTCCTTAACCCACCGCGCTCGACTGGCTAACACCGTGCACGATAACACAATGCAGCTGACCAGTGCTCGGCAATCAATCGGCACGCAGCGCGGTAGCGTGCGCTGTCCGAGGTGCTGAAAGTAGCGAACAGGTTTCTCGGAAAAAAAGGCTTCTGTGATACACGGAATCAAACGATGTCAATTGGTCGTAACGTAATTCGTCAAATGTATGTTGTCTTCCGCACGAATAGCACACCAATTCGCAAAGAGAAACAAATCAATTCGGAACGCAGCTTCCCACCGTCAACACGCTGCAACTTACATCGCCGCGTGAAAGCGAGCGCACGAGCCGAGACTGAAAGTCCAACTGCAGGAGCAGCCCTGGCGAGCTGTGTTTATAAATCGCGCCTGCTCCCCTCCCCTCCCGCCCGACCTTCCCCCTCCTCCTCCGCCTTTCCCCCACTCGGAAGTGACCGTTTATCAGCAAGAAGCTCTGCAAGTTTTGGCTTTTACATATAGACTGTGTGAGAGCGAGTGTGTTAATGGTGAGTCAAGCGCAGTAATGCGGTGAGTTATTTTGACAACACACTTCAACTAGAACCTCTTAATATTTGTTTTGTTTAGCTACATGTTGACCACATGTTGACCGCTCATGGTGAGAGTCAAATGTAAATCTTTACTGTTGTGGAGTGTGTGTTTCCAGCAGCACTAGTAGCAGCGGGGTTTTCCCGATTTGTATTGGCTTAAGCGATACACCCCAACCGGAGATTGTCGTGGTTCTGGGGGGCTGCAATGGAGATTTTTATGGTGTTCTTTCCCTACTAGATGACCCTCTTGTCTGTAAGTTTTGGGTGCCAAAATTGGAAAAATGTCGGCTTTCAAACATGTATCGCTGCTAAAATAAACTCGACCTTGTTCGTGTTAAATTCTTGTTTTTGTATCTCTTCTACGACATCATAATTATTTACGTCAATTATTCAGTCGCAATCTTCTACGATCACTGTGTGCGTCATGAGCGAGTGTGTGCACAGATTGAAGAATAGGTTTCGGGGCAATTTGCTCGCCTGTCAGCTCGCTCTTCCGCCCCCCCCCCCAAATATGCCCTGTGGGTGGCAGCTTTGTATCATTATGTCCACTGCACCTGTAAGATGGATTGTTGACTTAATTGTAGATAATTTGTAATCTGGCCACTGCTAAACAAAATCAAAATTAAATACCCTCGTTACACTCTTTCATGGCAAAACATTATTAGCAATTAAACGTGATTACACTACAAATTGGTATTTGAATGTAAATCGTTTCATACAAGTGACAGCTAACAATAGTCCTAACGTGAGTACCTGACTCTATGCCAAGCTCAAATGTAATGGCAAAATCTTAAAATAGAATTCAAATCGTGTTGTGTTTTTTTTGCAGCAACCAGTGTTTTATTTTTTCTAACAATTGGCTCGAAATATAAAACGTACACGCGAAGCATGTTAAATCCATACAATAGATGACACCTTCACGTTTTAACTGTATCCTATTCATCTGTTTTGAGCGAATGTAACACGAAACTGCAAAGCTGGCCATTGAGTGACCTTGTTTTTTCTCGTTTGGTTGTTGTTTAAAAAAGAAATCACTAAATTAACCCCCGCGGAATGTTCCAAGCACCGTCGTGTTGGGTTGTCTTGGAACAACCCAACTGGCGTTTGTCTTCAACTTGTGAAGCCAGAGCGAATGGTCGGGAATAGCATCATTCCACTTGGGATTATGATGGAGAATTTTTTTTGTCAAATTTGATGGCATTTTTTTCTACACAGTGAAAAGTATAAGAATGTATACATATGATAAATGTGACCTTTGCTGTTCAATTGATCCACTATAGAGGTTAACTTTTGGTAACAACATATAAAGATTTAACACCCGTGAAAAAAAATTGGGGTGCAAAGACCGATTAAAGCAAACTGATTTCCTTTCCAAATGCATATCCAGTTTAATGTCGGCCTATTGATTAGCCTAGTGTAATTTTCCTCTGGCATGGCATAAACAAAAACACACGTTCTTTATGAAGGGAACATTCACAGGGAGTTTATTCTCTTTGTGTTCTGAACAAGGGCAATGACTGCGAATGTCAGTCTGCTGTATATTTTTTTTCTTGTTAGAAAGTAGTGTAAATAACACGCATGTGTTTTTTTGTATTTGCTCAATGCATTATCACATTTACATAAACTATCCAGATTACTTCCATCGTAAATTGTAGGATGAGTGGAAAAATAATAGAACTCGGCATGAAGACACCTAATTGGACATTGCCGTGAGCTTCGATAATTGCGTAATAATGTGCCTATTTGTGATAGGTAAAGTGTAGCCAGATAACACTTGAATATTTTGTTGTGTGGGATGAATGGATATAACATATTTTTTAAGTTACTAGAAATTGCACAAATGCATTGATTTGTTTGCACGAAGACACTTAAAACTATTGCATATCGACCATTAATGACCTCGAAACAGAACAGAGCCAGGGTATGGCGACGCGCTGATTCTCCCAGCGCACAATCGTGTGACTGTATTATGGATGCATACATCTTGTCAACATTTATTTAGTTTTGCCTAGGCAGTGCAACAAGCCATACCAAAATAAGCAAACCCAACCACGTTTAACAATGCACTTACAATCTACCTGTAGTCTTCGCAAAAAACATATCACCAAGTAATTGAAAGCTTTGTATCAATCTTGATTTGAAGCTTTCGTGACTGCAGGAATCCATAGTCTTTGGTTCTTTCGGTAAAGTCACGTTGGTATAAAATGAAATAAATCACAACGTTTCGGGCGCAACACAAGCGTCCGTAATCCTGTGAGAAAGAGTAAGCTTTGTATCGTAGAATTCCATAGACGTAACCTACGAGTCAGGGTGTGTCTCTTTGTACAGTACCTGGATAATACGAAATTGCACGTGTTTACCCACTGGCTTAAAGTGAGTTAGTAGACACAAACAAAGATCCCCGTATAGCCTTTAACAGACTGTTGAGGCAAGTGCTGTTAGTGAGTACCTATGGAGGCCGGCACGACACGCTTACGGCCAACACTAGTGACGATTATCTGAATCAGTCCTGAGCCTCCCAGCCTCGAATGAGTTAGTAGAGTCCGCTGATCATCACTCGTTCAGTGTAAATGGTCAGTGAATATCTCAATAATGATAGACCGTTAAAACTTCATGTTGATGTGCTGTCGCATATAACAGTGACACAACAAATATTACGTCTGTATGTAATGCCAATGCATTGCTTAGTAAATCACTGTGGCCAGCAGACGGCGCAATGACCGCATTACTGAGCAAAGCGATGCTTGGAGATCATTCAATTCCTGTGGATGTGACAACACCACAGCACGCTGGAGTGTAAACGCATCGCAAATTACATGGTTTTCATCGGCAATGAATGTTCTATGAACACATGAATGCATCGTATAATAAAATATAGAGCGTTTACCCTGGAATGTAAAAACAATATATCATAAAAATGCGATGTTCGGGATAGCTGGTAAAAAAAATACATTGATATTGCATTGATGCCGTTTTGAGCACATAGACTGGTCACATTTGCATATCTTATCAGTTAATATATTTATATCTCAAGGTGGCATATCTCTCACATGCCAATATATTCCCTATTGTGTCGAATTATCCTCCGACATTTATGAATATTCATTGTGAATTTGCATGATCCAGGGTTTGTGAAACACCACGAGTTCACCCTCTCTATTTAGCATCGATATGGATTGAGTAGCAACGGCGAATCGATGTCTAGGTTGTAATCCAACTGCCAGCATCAGACGACATGAGTGTAAACCACTTGTGTGCTTGTCCCACTGTTTGTTGCGGTGCGCCAGTCACACTTGGGTGAATTTTTATTTTCCCTTTGTGCAAAAGGTGATTGCACCTTCCGTGGCCGGTTCGGATGCAATGTGGATTAGGCAGCCCACTACTGGTGGGGCAGTGAGTCTCCTAATGGCTGCTGATGGTCTCACTCTCAATGAGCTGCTAATTCGGAATGACGTTTACTTTCTCCCAATTGTTCCTCCAATAGTCTAGAATTATGTGTTCCAGAATGTCTGACTTGATTCTAGGCGTTATAGTGGGAGATTGTTCACGTCTGTACGGGTGCGCTGGTCGGATAATTCCACCGAACGAGATACCAACCCACTATACACCGTCTTGCCCGTGGCACTCCGAAAGTATACCCTGAAGGCTTATCACACCAATAGTGCAGTACACTTGTAATTCAGAATAAGTCAAGGGAATTCGCTTCTGAACTTCATGAATTCAGCAGAGGCATTGAAGACATCCATTCAGTTCACCCAGAGGCTGCCCTTTGGCTATTAGACCTGAAAATGAATGGCTATACAATTGCGCACATAGGAAGCGTCTGGGAAATCCATACTGAGGCAAAGTACTTTTTTTTTTCATTGGGATGCTTTAGCAAATTCCATGGATGAATGTTTGACATGTGAGAGGAACACAATGTTTCTGGAGAAACTGCACAGAAGGGGATGACATTCAAAGTTCCGCAAACGCTGGTTGATACACTTTCCATACTGCTGGTCACCGTTATAGAGAGCGGATTTGGATATTCACAGATGTACATGATACACAAACCCTTGTCTCCAAGGTGCTAGCCTGGAGGCATGGACCATCACACCGTGATCGTAAACTGTTCTGATTTATACAGAACGCCCCTTCTCGACAGCGTTATATGAGGGGGGGGGGTATTATCGTGGATTTTATTATCTGTGAGTTTTTTCTCAAATTTTGTCCTGTTATACAGGGGGTAAACAATTATGGATGATGCACTGATAACAGGATGACATTTCTACACGACTTTTCTTATCTGCAAAAATATCGTGGATAATAGGAATAATGACGTGATGACCATTACCCATTGATAACATCATGGGCCATAGGATGAAATGTCCACGTGACAGCTCTTACAGTACCTGCGAACAATTTTTTTTAGAGATTAAAGATTTTAGGAATAATGACGTGATGACCATTACCCATTGATAACATCATAGGTAATAGGATGAAATGTCCACGTGACAGCTCTTGCAGTACCTGCGAACAAAAGTCGGACGTAATGAGTGTTTACAGCACAGCGGGGTCACTGAAGTTTATGCTGCTCACAGAATTACGGAGAGACACGTGTCTTGTGTGTCTCCGTGTGTGTCTGTGTGTGCGTGTATCTTCGTATGTGGGAAGCGGTAGTGCAGCGGTTAGCACGCTGCGTTACGTTCGATTCCCGCTCACGGCCAACACCAGTGACGATTATCTGAACCGGTCCTGGGGCTCCCCTAAGTCGACTCAGTCTCAAATGAGTACCTGGTGCAGTGTGTAAACATCGCCACTTGGGAGACAAAGGCGTAAAGGCGTGGTGTTGGCCACCCACCCCCTCGTGTGCTGTGCCGGCTTTCATAGGTGCTCGCTAACAGCACTGGCATCAGCCGTCTGTTCAGGGATATATGGGGCTCTTTGTATTTGTATATTCGTATAAGCCACTGAACAGTTTCGCGTGGCCTCAAAATTCGCCTAGTATGGCACAAGCGCCGCAGTCACCGCGACAAGAGAAGCATCTGGAAAATCCATACCGCGGCTGTTGTTGCGTCTCCATGTTTGACCTCGTCTCTGGCGCCGTGACTTTGTCTCATGGGCTCTCCGTGAGTGTATTCATGTCTGTGCCCCGTGTCCGAGTGTATTCGTGTCTGTGCCTCCGTGTCTCTGTGAGTGTATTCATGTCCGTTTCTCTCTGTCACACGATTATAGCAAAGTACTGTTCCAACCCGTGTGCAGATTTCGATTACGGGATTTTTTTTTAAATTGCAGACAATCGTGTGGCTATTTGGGGGATACAGCAATCGCTGCAGGATTTCTCATACGCTATTATGGGTAAAATCGTGGACAACTGCGGAAAATAGGAAGGAAGAGGGCCGCAGAGAAATGTCGTTCTGCATGAGCGACATTACCTCTCCCTGCTCATTTCGCTCTCTGCTCTCCACAAGTGGCCAGCCGCACACGCAACCATCGTTGACTGGTAACCTCATCCTCTGCTCGGTGGGAGGGGGTCGCGTGCCTTCCGCCTGTCTGGCTGAACTTCAAAGAGCACTTCTTCGCCTCTTCAAGTCCAGACTTGGGTTCCTTCCCGTCCTCACCTTCTGATCGTGATTTTTCTTTTTCAGTGTTTTCACTCATCACTCGCCAGTGATCCGCCTGTTCAAAATGCCTGCTGGCTTTGACCTCCGAAGGCGCGAGTGGTGTTCAGTTGAACCGCTGCCGGCGTGACCAGAGGGGTGCGTGTCGCTTCTGATCATCGATGGTCGGGCGGACTACGACGCCTACTCCGTGACAGCACCGTCATGTGGATGCGGGGAGCAGGAGACCAATGGCGCACAGACAATCGCCTCTGGCTGTGAAGTCCGTCATGGAGTGCCCGGGGTGACTGGATGCCCTGCGCGTGCTGGAGGAGGAGGCTGTCACGTGGCTCTGTGGTTACGTGGGATGACATCCACTCACACAAATATAACGTTGACAACGAAAATTATTAAATTTTTCTTGCATTTCTAGCTTTGTGACAGTCACGTGTCAAAGCATTCGCGAAATAAGATTCGCATCTTACCTTTCCAGACTTCTTCCATGTATACATACATTTGTTTATGTTATTGTGATTATTTTTACTCTTAGTTCTTTCGGTAAAGTCACGTAGATAGCAAATAAAAAATATAAATTTTAACAAAATAAATTTTTAAATAAATTAAATTTAAAATAAAGCAAAAACACAGCTTTGTCCGGACTTGTTTCAATGAGCCAGTAGCGATTGTAGCGACTGGACGAATCATTCCCAGAAATGAAACCTTCAAAATGTGTATTTTGTTTTATTTTTATTTTTTATTTTCTATCTACGTGACTTTACCGAAAAAACCAAGAGTATTAATTCCTGCAGTCACGAAAGTTTTAAGTCAAGATTATTATATCGTTTTAATTGGTAGTTCAATTCCAATTACGGCAATGACGCTGCTTGGCTTGGCAAACGCGTTCACGAACGTTAGTGATCAAATGTGTGATGCACGTCACACGTGGCAGGTCACATGAAATCCTCACTTGTTGAATATAATTTTTCAAGGCTTAATAGTACATCGCAATACTCGATTATGTTGTCATCGTTGCCAAACAAGCACATAGCAATTTTGGATAACAAAATGTAATTATTTTAGTACTGAAAAAAATGTGTATTCAGGGCATCACGTGACTTGGCGTGTTGTGTGTTTTTATTCCATCTGAATAGATTGATTGATTTCAATGCACGGAGACAGCGTTAGATTGTGCTAAATGTAATCATCATCAGTGATGATCAGTCCGCTGCTGGACGAAGGCCTGCCCAAGCCGTCGTTATCTCTAACAGTCTTATGATGCATCAATTAATTTAGCAACTGCACACGACCTGAACTTATCACTCCATCTCTGTTGCAGACGTCCATTCTGGCATGTTCCATCGTTTGGCTTCTACTCTGCCAGTCTTGGCAATCATTCATATCTAAGCAACGCATCTTGCCAGGGCGAACTTAATTGCCTCAAGACGAACACTTCCATCATTGTAATTTACCTGCAATTACATCGTTCGGAAACAATGGACATTTACAAAGGAAATGGAACGAAATTTGAAAAGTGCGCAAAGAAGAACAGAGAGGTTTACCTCTTCTTGGTTCTTTCGGTATAGTCACGTAGAAGGAAATAATAGAATAATAAAAATAAAACATAATAAATAATTCTCACGACGTTTCGGCCACAACGCAAGTAGCCGTCCTCAGGTGAAGAAACAGGTCTGTCGAGAAGACAGCATATTCACCTGAGGACGGCTACTTGCGTTGTGGCCGAAACGTCGTGAGAATTATTTTATTATGTTTTATTTTTATTATTCTATTATTTCCTTCTACGTGACTATACCGAAAGAACCAAGAAGATGAATCCCTGCAGTCACGAAAGCTTTAAATCGGGAGAGGTTTACGTTTGGCATTGTACTTAAATATAGTGATGCATGGATTAGAGGACAAATGCAAGTGAAAGTAATCATTGCATATTTACACCTTATTCGTACGGTGTCTCAAGATGTAGCAAACAGGCTGACACTTTATAAATATAACTGATATTCGAATGAAACTCTATATTAGACAATAATACATTTAATGATGTTTTTATCCCACCGCTATTATTTCCAGAATAGGCTTATAAAAGGCAAATATACATTTCTTTATTGCTTCATCCTGTTCGCTGCTCATCAAGTGTAATTTTGAAGCCTTTGTATTTAATACCTGCACACACAAAAACAATTTTCCCACACTCATTATGGGGCATTCAGAGTGTTCCATTCCATCGTGATTACAAAAGCTTCAAGATTAACTTTGTATGAGGCCATGGCCTTTATATTTGTATAGGCATTCTCAGACGAGATCATCTCGTGACTTTTTCGCTTGTTAAATGGCAATCATTGAAACTGGGCAATTACGGACATTTTCATTCTGTACTATATCTATAAGGAGGAGTACATCGGGTCAACTCTTGACTTAAATATGAAGGGCTAATTTTAAGTTCTGGAAATGTGCTATCGGCTTAACTTTGCCACAGTATAAAATGCTATTTACAAGAGAGCAGATTGTTTCGAGCTTGAATATCTTCATGATTTAAGTCTATTTGTGCAATGCTCAATGTGGCATTAAAATAAAATAAAAATCTATTAAACCTGGCATGTTTGGAATGACTATATAATGCCGTTCACTGGAAAAATGTTATAACTGATCATTTAATAGGGAGCAACGGCATTGAAACTCAAGTCCTGAAACTGTTCTTATGGTTATCCAAGTAAAGCTTGCAAAAGGCACCTATATTGCACAGTGCATGTTCGTGTATATTTAAACAACCTCATATATCGTAGAATATTGATTTGAAGCTTTCGTGACTGCAGGAATTCATACTTTTTGGTTATTTCGGTAAAGTCACGTAGGTATAAAATTAAATAAATCACGACGTTTCGGGCGCAACACGAGCATCCGTCATCAGGTTGGAAAGCATGGTCTGCTTCTGAGGCAGATTAAAACAGTCTGAGGCAGACTGTCTGAGGCAGACTGTTTTAGTCTGTTTTAGTCTGCATGTTTAGTCTGCCTCAGCAGCAGACCATGCTTTCCCACTGATGATGGATGCTTGTGTTGCGCCCGAAACGTCGTGATTTATTTTATTTTATACCTACGTGACTTTACCGAAAGAACCAAAGAGTATCGTAGAATATTTTTCAAGACCTCCCTTCACCCCCCTCCCTCCCAGACAATACACTCATAGTCCAGAGCGCCTGGACTAGCACCTAATATTGGTGGAGTTAATAGAAAAAAATGCATAAACACAACGATCCATCAGACCACATGGTTTTTTGCCAACATGACAATTGCGCACATAGGATACATTACACAAAGTGATGGAAAAGAAAGCCAATTTACTGCGTGCATAAGCTCCAAATCGGTGGTGTGCACACATATGCTACTCGAGGTGCTTCTTTGATAGTTAATGAAAGGTCACGTACGCCTCGATGATGTGTTGATGTGACGTTTCGAAGCCCTCAACTGCAGTGAATGTATTATGTAGGCTGAACGTTGCATTAATATAATACAGCAACAATGTATTACATACAAATACCCGACACAGCCAATTAGTAAGGTTGTCACGTAAACAGCACGTGCCAATTCGTTACTAGTACAGCACACCGGTGTGTTGGAGAGCAAATCCACAACATTTACAATCTGAGTACAATTTATTTGCTGTTCAAATGTAGCAATATCTTCAGGACAATTTGTGTAATATGTGCCTCAGAATATATCCGGGAACTTTCTGCAGAGGTGTTCATGGCGAATGAAGTATTGTAAGGCAATGTGTTACGTTTAAATAATTCTGCAGCACGAGGATATTGATCATTATGGAATAACACTCCTAATGACAGCTTAGAGGTAGGCGCAGTCATCCTAGTATAATAAATTAGGCGTCAGAAAATGTAATGCCCCTTGACGTATTGCTCACAATGTGTGCAGCTTATACAAGTCGACTGTGGCGTGTGCGGGAGATGCAAGCAATAACCGGAGAGCAACGCTCACCAATCCGTTTTCGGGTGGCATTACGTGTTTGGCATGTCTGACATTTAGCTCCATGTGCTGGGGGGGGGGGGCGCTTCTTCTTCTTCAGCATGTGGAGTGTCAAGTCGGACAGTCGTCACCGAAAAGCCCGCGGGACGAGCCTGCAGAGCAGAACATCTCGGCAGCGCAGATCGTGTGGAGCAACGCCGTTCATTTGGGGAGTTTCTCCACGCCTCTAGATGCACCGGCGAAAATGTGTGCATATTGTGTGCGTTGAGCGGGACACATTTTAAGGGTTATAGTGATGGTGCTAGTAAAAACCGCAGTGTTAAATGGACGAGGTGTGTGTGTGTTCAGAAATAGAGGAACATATTTAACAGCCCTTGTTATTTGACTAAAGGATGCTGCGTCACTCTCCATGTCTTATGTGTTTGTGTGGAAACTCTTTCTTTTCAATTTCACCTCAACACAAAAGCCCCGTCTCAATTCCTCTTACCTCACCTCATGTTACTCACGCCCAACGCTGCCCCTCACACTGAGTTCCAGCCCGACGCTCATCCCTATCACAGTCACTCGAACGTGCATGACGATTCGACATCTCGGCGTCTGTGTGACTAACATCCTCAACGACGGGAACGTTAGTTGCATGCAGCAATGTGTAAACGGTGGAAGATAAAATCGTACTCAAGCACTCCGTGTGCTAACCATTCATACACCATGGCAGCCGATAATAAAGAGAGAACATGTCGTCAAATAAATGTCGTCGAGATGGCAGCAAGTTTTTGCAGATGTCACCCACCTGTGCACCCCCCCTCTTTCTGATATATTATTTGTGAGTAGAATTACCTTTCAGCAAAAAGCAATATGAAATCATCTCTAATTGGCAAATTTACCATAATGGAGTATGACACGGTTACAATGTGGCTTAAATTAACTATGTTCCAAGAAGGATGCATGCAGTGCCTATGGGCATATTTAATACACTTTGAAGTATGTAGTGTTTAAAATTATTTTAACGACCGACTTTGAGCATGCTCCAAGTGAGCTATGCTCACTGCAGCCTGTATCCGCATGCTGCCATGGCAATGTGAGTCTAGAACTATGGCAACACCTTCAGAGATATGTGGTGGGCAGAAGACAAACACAAGCATGAGCACACAGCCCGATTCTTGTGTTGCTCAGTATGCATTTACAGTCCTTTTTTTGGGGTGGCAGAAAAACACGCCTCAATTTCCAACATGACCAAGACAATGCGTTCCAGCTGTTCATCAACATAGTGTTGCCCGATTATTCATGAACTTGCTATCTGCAATTTTGCCTATTTGCGAATCGAATTTGGAACACTACACGACTGCATCGAGAGAGAGTGACGAGATACAGTGATGAGAGACAATGTGATGCGAGAAAGTGATGAGATATGTAGGAGCGGTAACGACATCACAACGATCATCATCACCATCATCATCGTCGTCATCACCATCGTCCTCGTCAGCATCATCGTTACTGCATCCTTGTGCGCAGCATCATCATATTTAAGGCAAGTCTATTTATAAATTATTATTTAACACTTTCATATATATTTTACTTTATTTCTATTATAACTATTTTTATTTATTTGTATGATAATGTTCATCTATTTCATAGCTTATTTATGTCTTAATTTAAGAATTTCATTAATTCGTAGGCCAATATCATCCGCATTATTGTCTGTTCAGGAGCATCTCCGGAACGTATCCCTAGCGAATAACGAGGGAATACTGTATGCTAATCTGCTGGGTGGTCTGAATTGTTACATGTCCTTACATGTTTAAATGACAGCTTGAGATCAAGACGAGTCCCTCATCATTTAGCCATAACGGAGGATTGAACCCTGTTTTCGCGTAATTAAAGTATTCCCCAAATGATATATGTTCTCGCTATTTACCTATTGTATGACAAATTACTTGATCTTGCCCTGTAAACAGAAACTCTGTAAATATTAAAATGCTGTATTATTTATTTTTTGTACTTGTTTACTCACACAACATATATGAGTCTCAAGTCTCTTTTTCAGGAGGGTCCAGCCAAGTCTTTGCATTCAGGGGTGAAGTTGCTTTGAGTAATCTCAATTGAGACATTTGCAAGGTAATGTTCCAGCGTTTGGATGTTTTTCTGATAGCATGTTTTTTTGTGTGTGTAGTGAGCGACTTCCGAGACACGTCGTATAGAAGGCTTCTTATTTATTCTCACACTTTAAGCACAACACAGGGCGATACATCTACGTAACGTTCTACGTAGCTACACATAGCCGACCCTCTACACAACCCCATTGTCGGCGTCCAACTACACAGCTGTCTGACTAGCGGAGCGACGGCGACGATGAGAGCCTTGCAGAAGATCGCCACGTGGCCAGACGACGAAGAGAGATGACGGCGAGCAGCGACACAGCCAGGACCCAGGACCCGCAACAGCACCGAACCTCTGGTTCGGTCCCCCTTATATACACCCTGGCGGCCAAGCCCCGCCTCCGGCCATGCCCCCTTCCAGAACCTTCGAGCAGGTTCCGGAGCTTCCGACTGACTCCGCCTTTCACATTTACCCCAGATACGCCCCCCTCATAATTAGACATTACGTAACTTGCCCATAACCGCAATTACCCCTTCAGGCCGACAGATGACACCCTGTCATTACATGTGTAACCGGCCTGACCCTGTCTCTCTCCAATCGTAATCATAATACAGGCTGATTATATAAAACGATTATATAAAACTGATTACAACAACTGATTATTTGAAAACAAAAACATGTGTAGCGACATCGCGGATGTCACTGTATGGTGCCGGCCCTAGAGGGGCACGGCATGCGATGTACTCACATCACGTATGTAGCAACATCGTGAATGTCACCGAGCAATGCCAGCTCTAGCGAGGCACGGCGTGCGATGCATTGTCATCGCGGACACCCCGTTGGTGGGTGTAGTACCAGCCCTTGTGAGGGCTTGGTGAGCGCTGGGATAGCACAGTGGCACCACACGTGGCGTGTAGTACTGTCTCCTACCGGAGGGAGTGGGAGAGTGTCAGCCAAGGGACAAGGTTACCCTGGGCCATGGCACACTGGTTGACCCCGAAGGCACGTGACCACTTAAGTCTACATGGGGCCCCAGGTGGGGGCTAGGGGTGGTCACAGGCCGGGGGAAAGATCCTACGAGAAGGGTCGAGAGAGAGCTCGGACGCTCTCGAAGGTGGGTGGGGCCGGCCACGACCTGGGAGCATATAAGTGGGGTCCCCACAGGGACCGGGGTTCAGCGTTGCTACCGTCATCTGAAGATCTACGTTCTATGTCGAAGAAGAGTCTCCAACACATGGACCCGGACCCGAGCCGGGGTCCGGTCCATTGTCGCTAACTCCCAGTGTGTTAGTGTAGTTTAGCCGGGTGGTCCACCACCTCGGCTGTTCTCTGATAAAGGGCCAGCTACCCCTTTATGTATTACGTTTTGGTGTAATAAATGTGTTGCCTCTAAGAAGTACATATGCGACTGTTGAATCCGCTACACATGTATAAAAAAATTATGATATAAAAATTCGGCCAATATTATGGTTAAGTAATAGCTCAGTGGCTCTAATCTGGTAAGATACAAAAAAATGTTAAGTTTATTGGTATATATTTTTAAGTGATGTGTTAACATTTCCGATACTTTGCACTCTTATCGTGTTTTTGCATTGTTTGTTGTTGTAACGTTCTGACCTACCCCCGACTGGACATCTCCGGAAAAAAGCTTCATAAGCTCATCGGATTCCTCCAGTCTAAATAAAGATTCTGATTCTGATAAATAAATATTCTGATCCTAAAGTCTCTGCGACGTGTTGTGGTCCTTCCTTCTTTCTTGACGAATGGGCCGTGCGGCACAAGGAATGAGGCACGATGAATTTCGTTATACGGCAGTACTTTATTCCTAAAATGCTAGGACAAGATTTAGCTCCAACAAGCCACAACCACCGCATAGCTCAACCCCTGCCCCACTTCACCCGGGCACGTCACAATTGAAGTAGGCCATTGCGTTTCACCGACGTTACATTCAGTCGCATGGGCAGACCCTGTGCACCACGCGTCTAGATAAATTAACAAAAGAGTGACGTGATTCCACGTGTAACTCACACTTATAGGCAAGTTCACACCGGTTACATTAACTATGAGAAGAGACTGGAGAGCCAGGAGTAAGCCCATGCGTAACAGCAGGGGAAAACACGCAATCTCCACGCAGAAAGGCGTGAACCCATGGTCTTCTTGCTGTGACGTAAAAGTGGTATCGCTGTGCTATGTTGCTGCCCTTGAGTGTGTTATTTCAAAAGCCCCCCTAAACTGGTTGAGAAGCACTCCATGAGACACTTCAGCATACAGGCATTTACTAATGATGTGCTTCACTCGGATATTGACAAGGTCTGTGATATCCCCAACTTGACTACGGCTTGACCTTCAGGTACACGTTTCTCCAAATTCTTAACAAACATGCTCCGTTGGTTAGATTTAAAATTAAAGGCAACCGCCCACCATAGTTTGATCCTTTAAGTATTAAGCTCATGCAAACTAGGGACAAGGCTTGGGCATGTGCTCAGAAAAGTAATTTGGTCAATGACTGGCTAAAATACAGGATTTTAAGGAATAGATGCGTCAAAAAAATACGGCATGCAAAAATGCTTACTTTTCCTCCACTCTCCTTGAATCACATGGAAATGCCAGGATCTTCTGGAAAACAATCAAATGTATCGAAAAGGCATCCAACACAGATAATCTGCCCGTTGTGCTTAACCGAAATGGGGAATATTTTTCAGAGCCCTAAAAAAAAGTCGACAATTTTAACCTTTTAGATAATGTATTGGAAGTCACCCCTGCTCATGCAATTTCCTACACCCTGTCCAAACATTAAACGAATTTAGTTTCCAGCCAATCCACGAAAGTAATGTTCTGAAACAACTGTCCTACCTCAAAGGGTCCTCCTCTACCGGAGCAGATAGTATTCCCGTCTTTGCTCTGCTAACTGTTGGTCACCTAATATACAAACCTATAGCCCATATTTTCAACCTGTCCATCAAAGAAGCATCAGTACCTCTAGAATGGAAACATTCCTATGTTCGTCCACTTCACAAAGGGGGCCCTAAAGATGATCCAAATAACTACCGACCTATCTCAATTTTGTCCCCGTTGATGAAAATTTTTGAAAAATTATTGAACTACCAAATTAGCAGTTTCCTGTCCGACAACAATCTATTACATCGAAAACAATCTGGGTTCCGAAAAAAATACAGCACCACATCTGCTGCATTAGACTCTCTGAATCACATTTACAGTAGCCTTGATAATAAGCAGTACTGCGCCAGTCTTTTTCTTGACTTGTCCAAAGCCTTTGATACAGTAGACCACAACACCCTGCTTAGTAAACTAAGTTGCCTGTATTCACAGATGGTTGGAGGTCAAACAGTGTTAAGATAACAAAAGGGGTTCCACAGGGTTCCATCCTCGGCCCCCTCTTGTTCTCTCTTTATGTCAATGACTTGGGCACTGACCTGGATCATTCCAGGGTAAATCTGTTTGCAGATGACACGATACTGATTACTGCTGGCCGCTCTCCGGATGACGTGATTGCTAAGCTCCAGGGTGATTTCAACAAACTACAACATCAGCTAGTTGCTCTTAAACTAGTCCTGAATACCTCCAAAACCAAGGTGCTATGCTTCTCACCAGGACTAAAGCAGGAAGTTATTTTTCCCCAATTATATTCCTTAAATAATCATCAAATAGAGCAAGTCAAGATCTATAAGTATCTTGGGGTCATCTTTGATTCAAAACTGAATTTTCAAGATCACATTGATTATATTGGTAAAAGACAAAATAAAAAATTGGTTTTCTGTATCGACACAAGCACTGCTTCCCCCTATGTTCCGCTTGGAATTGATAAAAGCTACCGTACTGCCTCTACTTGATTACTGTGACATCGTATATAAATCAGCCCCCAGTACTATACTGAAGAAGCTTGACTCAATTTATCACTCGGCCTTAAGATTTGCATTGAACTGCCCATATAGGACCCACCACTGCGATCTCTACATTGGGTCAAACTTAACATCTCTTAATGTTCGACGGCTTGTGCATCAGATCTTATTTATTCACGATGTACTTACAAAAAAATCAGCAGACTACCTGCTGGATCTCCTCACTGTTTCGAAGAACAAATGTGACCTAAGGTCTTCGCTCATTTACCAGCTTCACATTCCTTATTGCCGTACAAATACTGGAGGAAGGGCCTTTTCTATTGATGCCCCAGGGTCTGGAATGCTATCGCCAATAAACTGCAACTTGGATCACTACCTGTGAGATCTTCACTCAAAACTGCTCTAGAGGAATTGTACACCCCTAGCTGCCACTGCTATTCAGAATGGCCTGAAATCAAATGTATCATTCCGGAAGACCGCTGCAAAGTATGATCTTGAGTTTTGATTATAGTGTGCTGATCTTTAAAGGTGTATTGACAATTTTATTCTGCTACTGATACTCCTGCTGTTATGGAGTGACGCATGCAGCCAGCTATGGCTGCAAAGTTTGGTCGTACATGTTATGTATATCGTTTATTGTTACATTTGAATAACAGTTCCTATGATCACTGTTACATTGTTTTTATATCTTTATTTTGGTGATTTGAAAAGTTTTGGTTTAGCCATGTTTGTTTGTTGTAGTACAGAGTTAGCCTGATAACTTTAATATACATTGTCTTATAGTTGTTATTGTTTGACTTGCATCCCACTGGGATTTTTGCACACAGCGTTGAAATGCGGTGTTTTTTCTGGAAGACTTTGCTGTTTTTTCCTGGATTTTCTGTTGCGTGTATTCACTTTAAGATGTTTCTTGTTCATGTTTTTGCTTTGTTGCGGTTGCACCCGAGTCAAGAGCCGCATGGCTCACAGGGTTATACCTAATAAATGAAAACTTAAACTGAAAACAATTGTTTTGGCTATGCTTCTTTTGCCTTTATGAATTATGACACCTATCAACACATACAATTGATAACCTCTACAAATTGAAAACAACCCATGCAGGTATGAACAAAAGATTGAGCAGATACGATTACAACATTTTATAAATGTACAACGTATATGTTGTATATTTTAAAAAAAACACATTATGCCCGCATACATACATGCATGCAGACAGACATATAATATTCATACAAGAACCACATAGCCTCAGGATTTACTTTACGTTGTCTTGCAAGAAAAAAATAAAAACTTCATTAAATAGCAAACACACTTGTGCGCACAACCAGAATGTGTTTTCAAAATAAACAAGCCATCATCATCATCATGTTCTACTCTTGATTTGGTGATTTTATATGTTTTTTATAATGTATTTATTCATACCACGCCTATGATTTGACTGAGCGATTTAAAACAAACTACTCTGGATACAGACACGTGTATTAATAGGCATTTAAATGTGTTTTTTTGCAATTCACAAACGACATGGCAATAAAGCACCCTTTATTAACAAGCTGTTCGCTAAGCGATGCAATCCTGTGTCCATCGTTTGTCCAGACAACCGTTTGAAGGTGAAGTCATTTTATTTTCGTTAACGTAGATGAATTTGACCTTTTAACACAACGTATAATTTCATGGACGAATGTAAAAAATGCCGAGTCCCGTGACTCAAATCACCCCTCTGCCATTCTTCACACTCCGGGCTCCCAAAGCAACCAGGCATTCTTTCCCACAGGCCTCCGCTGCTCGAGGCATTATTTATAAGAGAAGCACAGTCCGCAATACCACATATATGGAAAAATAAGCCCATTCAATCTCCACTTGGCCGGACGACGAAACGCAACATATACATTACAATACGGACGTGTTGGAGAAATGTAATATATATGCATATATATGGTTTTGACAGTAATATTATTCTAATTTAAGCTGAGATGATTGGACGGGCTCAAACGCGATTAAGGATATCTTTTGTTATATTAGTTCACTATAAAAATCATGCTTCTTGCAGTATTAAATGCTGTTATCAGCATTTTTTCCCATGATATAGGCCAAGATTAAGGACATATATTACGTTTCTGCAGAATTAAATTGCTTAATATTGAGAATATTGATTAAACATAATTTTAGACAACATTCATTGTCTTAAAAAAATGTCTATTTAAAAGAACAAATGAAAGTAATACTACTCATTTTAAAGTGACACAGGTTCACATCTTGTGTAAAAAGCATGCTAATTTGGCCGAGCAGTGGTTTACCACTTCCATATGAACTTGGTGACCTGAGCTCGATACCCAGCCACAGCTAACATTAGTGACGAATGATATCTGAACTGCTCATGGCATCTCCCACCCCCTTCACCAACCCGTACTGAATGGCATAGTTAAGTCGTGTCAAATAGCCCCCATGACTGACATGGCATGGAGTGGCCTTCCCCAGCAGTGAATTGACAACGGGCTGTATTTTGTATTTTTAATGGAGTGAGAGGAATGCGTGTCTCCTCTACTGGGATTCTGCCTCACGTAGTTGTTGACTGATATCGAATGTAACCATTGAATCAGTATTTAACTTGACCACTACGACACACTCCTTTCAGACACAGGATTGCACGGCAGTAGTGGCACAATCGGAGACAATGGCTTGCCGCAAATATTAAATGTCCCCACGAGGGACATTATAACATACGGTTGGCAATAGAGCAACGGGTGATATAGCATGCAAGTTAAACCTCAAGATCATCATGGCCAATGCTGTTGATGCCCTCTCAGCTCACCAATGCTTTCAATCCTCCAGATCCCACGGCTGCCGCCCAATCATTAATCCCAACATCTGGTCTTTTCCCTTTGGTCGCCAGACTTGTAGAGACCATTCCAATGCCAGTTTCAGTAATCGGCCCTTCCTCTATCCTGCACACATCCTACTCAGCGCAAACTCGTTTTGTATAATAATATTTACAACACTTATCTGCCATGTTCTCCTCCAGACTCCAGCAGTGCTTACATAATCCGTTTCGTCACAAAATACCTGGTGCCTGTCTCAGACACCTGTACTCAGATAAGGGGCCGTCCATAAATGACGTCACGCACCTGGGGGGGGGGGGGTCAGACATTTGTGACGATGTGTGACGAGGAGGGGGGGGGGGTGAGAAATGTGACGTCACGTCAAAATGCGCAACTTTAAATAAATATAGACAACACGTTCTACTTATTAAATAGACTTTTTAATAAATGTTTTTCCTACAACATCAGAGTGCAGCGCCACATTAAATACGCACTACAATGACAATAGTTTAAAGCGATTTGAAGCATGTTTTATTTTTTGGGGGGGGCAGAGCTTTGTGACGTCATATTTGAGGGGGGGTCTGACTTTTTGTGACGCCGTGTGACGAGGGGGGGGGGGGTCAAAAATCGTCCAAAATCGCGTGACGTCATTTATGGATGGGCCCTAAGGGGAAAATATTATGTCAGGGAAATTGTGTCGATAGATCTATTTTGGACTTTAAAATGGCATGTTAAATGTCACTGTACTGTATATCAAAAAACTGACAAACTTGACTGAAAACAATATGAGAACCCACTGTTATAGCACAAATGTCAGTGTAAACCAGATTGAAAATGCAAAATTACTTACAGTGAAAATAGTTAAAAGACAAACATATTTTCCCATTTTATGAGGAACCACAGACAAGCTGGAAGGCAGCCAGGTGGTAAGCCGGTACCAACAATTGCCCAAGCTCTGCAGTCTTCTATATGTTAAGATGTTTTCAGCCAAATAATGCGTCTTCATACGTATGGGCGGAAACTGGAGCAACTGGAGAAAACCCACGTGTGTGTGATGTACCAACACTATCCCATTCAATAGGACAAACATTATTAGTCCACACTTTTCTGTACCGCCTTCTCCTGACAAGCCAGGGTGTATACAGTACCTCGATGCCCAAGGTATGGGGATTTCGCAGCATTGCGACACTTCTACTCAGCCTCCACAGTAAAGTCATCTCTCGTTATACGACAAATCAATATCAGATATTTCGCAAATAAATTAAAAATCCCGCGTGAACGGTGGCGGGGGGGGGCAGTGAATTAAACATTGCATAGGCTGTCGTTGATGAAAAAAATAAAATAGGTTGTACCCCTGGTTTAATTAGCTCAATTAAGGGAAACTTCGAATCATGTGTTCAAAAAATTAGTTAGATCTTCAGAGATGAGTTTGGGAGGCCCCACCCTATATAAGATCAGAAACTGTGAGTTTGGTCTTCACCATACAGGTGCGTGTGGAAACAAGTCGTGCCACGATCAAAATATATCTCTGAGGACCTCAGAAAAATAATTATTGATGCTCATCGGTCCTGAAAGGGTTACAAACCCATTTCTAAGGATTTGGGGCTCCACCAATCCCCTGTGAGACAGATAGTCTACAAATGAACCTTATGGCGGGACCCCGGGTCCCATCAGCCCCCGGCTATTACATAGACTGTGTTGCGACGTCAATGTATGTCTGTTGAAGGTGAACGATACGGCAATCTATTCCTCTCGGTGAGCTCTACACGATGCGCTTTTAAAGTTTCAAAGTTTTGTTTATGACTATGGCAATTTGGCAACGACGGGTGCTTGGTGAAGAACGAGAGGATTGATATCTGGTAGGTCACGGCGTTTATGTGCGTGGTGGGATGGAGTCGCCAGAAATAAATAAATAAATTGAGATTTTTACTTCCGTTTATTGGGGACCCCGGGGTCCCGCCATAAGGTTCAAATGGAGAAAGTTCAAGACCACAGTCACTCTACCCAAGAGCGGTCGTCCTACCAAAATCTTTTCAAGAACAAAGCAGAAAAATCATCAAGGATGTCACAAATAACCCATCCAGTAATCTACAGGCCACTCACTGTTCATGGAAACACAGAAAGGAAAAAAACACTGCTCTCCAAAAAGAACATTGCTGCCCATCCGAAGTTCGCCAAAGAGCACATTAAATGATCCACAAGACTTCTGTAACAATTTTCTCTGGCCAGACGAGTCACAGATATAACTTTTTGGAAGGAATGAGAAACGTTATGTTTGGCGAAAACCAAACAGTGCTTTCAAACAGAAGAACCTCATCCCAACTGCCAAGCATGGTGGTGGGAATGTGATGGTTTGAGGCTCCTGTGCTGCCTCAGGACCTGGACGGCTTGCCGTCATTGATACAACCATGAATTCTGCATTGTATCAGAAGATTATAGACGAGAATGTCAGGCCATTCGTCCATGAGCAGAAGCTGAACCGAAAGTGGGTCTTGCAGCAAGACAATGATCCTAAACATGCAAATAGATCTGCATAATAAGTAGATGCAATTTTGCGTTTTACAATGGCCTAGTCAAAGTCCGGACCTAAACCCCATCGAAATGTTGTGGTAGGACCTGAAGCGAACTGTCCATGGAAGGCGACCCTCAAATGTCACCGGGTTGAAGAACCAAAATTCCTCAAATCCGATCTGAGAGACTGACCAACGGTTACAGGAAACGCTTAGTTGTAGTCATTGATGCTCAAGGGAGTGTCACCAGTGACTAAATCTAAAGGTTCACATACTTTTTCACACGCGGTTATTGAATGTAGAATCATTTGAGGATAAATACATGTTGAAAGAGTGTCATGTTGTTCTGTGTAATTTGTTCAATCAGGTTTTCCCCTTTTTCTGGCAACAAAACAGGTGTTCAAGATGTTAAAACACCAAACTGAAATCTTTTACAAGGAATCATGTCTGCATTAACCACAATGCTTGTGGTCAGAATGCAAACAAAAAACATACTCTGATGCTTATTGGTTCTTTCGGTTAAGTCACGTCTAAAGATAAAATAATAAATTAAATTAAATAATAGCATACGACGTTTCGATTGCAACACAAGCAATCATCATCAGGTATAATGAAATAGCGACATAAAATCTAACCAGAAAACTATAGACAGACATATTAGCAGACAGATATCACCAAGATACATAGAGGGAGCAACACAGGAACCAGAGAGGGTGATCATCTCTGTGGGGTGGCCTTAAATAGACAGAGGGGGGAGGAGGCAGAGAGAGGGAGGGGGTTGGAGAAAACATTTGCATATCAATGAGTGGTCCAAAAACAAGGTTCTGCAAGTGCGATGACACGGCAAGCAAGTCTGAAAATCAGAAGGACAAACTAAAATTCAATAACCTAGCAAAATATCGAAATGTAATGTAATACAACACAGAGGGTCGGTCAACACACAATTGTTTTCTCCAACCCCTCCCTTTCTCTGCCTCCTCCCCCCTCTGTCTATTTAAGGCCACCCCACAGAGATGATCACCCCTCTCTGGTTCCTGTGTTGCTCCCTCTATGTATCTTGGTGATATCTGTCTGCTAATATGTCTGTCTATAGTTTTCTGGTTAGATTTTATGTCGCTATTTCATTATACCTGATGATGATTGCTTGTGTTGCAATCGAAACGTCGTATGCTATTATTTAATTAAATTTATTATTTTATCTTTAGACGTGACTTAACCGAAAGAACCAAATAATCATTTACTGCAGTCACGAAAGTTCTAAAATTAAGATACTCTGATGCATTGTCCTTGAAACTGATTGGCCCACACCAGAGACAGCTTTCTTTTGAGCCTCATCTCAAATGGTGTTAGACCAGAGGACGCCAAGTTTTAAGGACAATGCATATATTATCCGAGTTTGTTTTTTGTTTGCATTCTGACCACAAGAATTGTGGTTAATGTAGACATAATTCCTTGTAAACGGTTTCAGTTTGGTGTTTTAACATCTTAACACCTGTTTTGTTGCAAAAAAAAAGGGGACAACCTATTATCATATTTTGATACTGGCAAAGGAGGTCCCATGATGTTGTTCAATCAGGTTATCTTTATCTATTATTAGGACTTAGATTAAAATCTAATAACATTTTAGGTTTGAAATACGTAAAATATGTGAAATCCTAAGGGGTTCACAAACCATTTTCTTGGCGCTGTAGGCGGCCGGGCGTGGTGCTGGCTACCCACCTCTTCGTAGGTGGCTGTGCCGTGCCGTGCCGACCGTCATAGGTGCTCACTAACAGCACTTGCCCCAACAGTCTTGTTAAGGCTACACGAGGAGATATTTGCCTTTTATCATGCTGCTGCTGCTGCTCTAAGTGGCTTGCATGGAGCACTTTAGGCAGTGTACTGGTTCCCCTGCACTCTCGATTCCATCGCTCTGGCTCGGCTCATTTTGATTCCATCCTTTGTGTTAATTACGCCGGGTGCAGTAATGAAATATGCAGGATTTCAGCCGTTCGTAACGTTCTTACTGCTCTAAAAGTAAGTCAGGATGTTTGTATAGAGGCCATCAAGCGCAGGTGATTGCAGAGGTACAAAAAGAGACCGGAAAGCAATTACCTTGGACAACCTGGAAAGTGTTTTTATTTCACGACTTATTTTTTTAGTTTTTCATATCATTTATCATAAATGAATAGATTTTCTGTTAAATGTCCTTTGAAAAGATGTATTGCATTAAGTCCGGTTTTAATACGCCTTGCAGACAAGTTTTTTTTTCCGTAGGAACGTATCTCCAATGGTAAAATAGGGTTGGACAAATGGAAATTCGCTTTACAGACTATTCAGCAACTTCGCTGTTCCGTATATAGAAGGATCCCCTATCGTATTCCAGGCGTGCGCTACTACCACCGGGCAATCAGCTTTACATTTTATCTGCAAGACATAATAATAATAATATGCGGGTGATTGCTTTACAAAATCACCATGTAAATGACTGGTTTGAACCAATCAGCTATAAATCATTTGAATTCTTAAAAGTAAAATGGCCTGATAATACCAATGTTCCCACTGTGTCAATGTCATCATTTGTGTCACGAAGCTTTTTAAAAAACAATCATGAAATTTACTTAAAGCTGATAATGACTTTATTACATTTCTTTATCAACATATTTGTTGTTCAATTTACCTTTTGCCATAGTTTTAAGATGAAGAACATTGCTCCGAAATAATGTTGTCAGGCTTATACATGAAGATGCATGGGACTTATGGTGGTGGTGGAGGAGGAGGGAGAAGTGTGAGTTGGCAACATCAGGGCACCACCGTGGGTTCGATCCAGACCCTGATTGCCTGTATACTTGGAGTTTGCGTGTTTCTCCCTGTGGTCGTGTGGCTTTTTCTCCGGCTCCTCCAGTTTTTCCTCCACATTTAGAAAAACGTGCGTTTAGAGTATTTGACTGTTATATATTTCCACATGGTAAGCCACTTCGTTGAGCTATCATTTGTGGCCAGGACAATTCTGAAAAAAGATCGAAATAGCTCAGTGGGCCTTACCTGGTAAAATAAAACAAATATCTGTTGTTATCGTTTATGTATGTGTTTAAGGTCAGGTTTATAATAAGGGTTCCTGTGATATACATTTTTCATAAGATACCATAATATATTCTCACGATGAAGCAGAAATACAAAAATCAACGGCGCTATATGTGAGCACCTACAGTACTTGTGGATGCAGTCAGCGGTTCACCACGAACATTAAACCTGTAATCTGCAACACAATTTTCACACCGTCATGACGTGTCATTAATAACGCTGGTCTACAATTTTTTAGACGTCGTCTCATTCAGAGATGAAATGTGCTGTTTATTATGGATTTTGATGTACTGAATTTAAATATTACAATTAAAACAACTGATTGGCTACTGTTCCCAAGATATTGAAGTTTTTTTTTTACATTTTACGTCTATGTAGATAGTGTAGAGAGTAGAGTTTTACTCATAAATTGTAAACCTAGGTTTTTTCATATGTTTATGGTTGCTTTACATGATAACATGTCACCTGTCCTGTTCATGTAACAGTTAAAAAAATCAGCAAAAGGGTTATATAAATAAAATATATTATGAAACAAAAGGCAAAAAATATATTATGTATATCTAAGTACATAGTTTAGTCTTTATTCAGTGTCTACTCGGCGCTTCTTGGCTTGTCTCTTGTATTCATTAAATGGAGCATCTCTTGTTACTGTCCAGCAATAGTCTGCAAGCATTGATGGGCTCCATTTGCCCTGATAGCGTTTCTCCATTGTCGCAATGTCCTGGTGAAATCGCTCGCCATGCTCGTCGCTCACTGCTCCGCAGTTCGGTGGGAAAAAATCTAGATGAGAGTGTTGGTGTTTCACCATGTTTGTACCAATACCCAAATTGAGCAAATCTCCCATACATTTGTATGTTAAAGTGTTTTGAATTATTCAGTTTGTTTTCAATTACCCTGTGAGCCAGGAAGCTCTTAAATCGGGTTTCATCAACAAGAAAACAACACCGCTTTTCCCGACACATGCAGCAAGTCACGGTAAAATAAATCAATAATAAAGAATAACAGATAAGCAAAATAAAATATAAATAGTAAATCATAATTGCAGTATGAAAACGTTTTAACATAGATTATTATTAAAAAGCATGCTGTATCTCTAAAAAAATGATCATGGAAATCTGCCATATTAATTATAATACAAATACGGCCTAAAACACGATGGCATTATATTGAGGAAATACAAAAACATAGCATTCACAAAAAAGGTCGTGTAAACGATGCACAAACAGTAGTCGCTTACAGGCAATTCATATTTGTACCTCGTATAACTCTTTACACATTGGCAGCTCGGCGGGAATGTACTTGAAAGTCGTGATTTAAAGTGAGTGATCGACGGAAATGACTGCAGACCAAGTTTTGTGGCAATATTGTTCGACAGACGAGGGGCATATTCTTAGGTTTTTTCGGTAAAGTCATGTAGGTAAAAAATTTAAATAAAATTTAATAAAGGTAAAATGAAAGTAAAATAAAAATCACGACGTTTCGGAGGCAACACAAGCTTCCGTCTTCAGGTGGAACCGTCACAGCACGATAGCTGTATCAAGTGAGCTATACAGCTATCGTGCTGTGACGGTTCCACTTGAAGACGGAAGCTTGTGTTGCCTCCGAAACGTCGCGATTTTTATTTTATTTTTATTTTACTTTTATTTATTTTTATTTTTTACCTACGTGACTTTACCGAAAAAAACCTAAGAATATAAATCCATGCAGTCACGAAAGCTTCAAATCTAGAAATAAAGACGAGGGCAGCCACCGAAAAAGCTCGTTCACCAAAACATGTTTTATATCTGGGAACGTTCGAAATGCAAAAAAAAATCCGTTCCTATTCAACAGAGAATGCTAGCAGAGCTAGCCTGTGTGATGTATTCTAAACTCTTACATCCCTCATCTTGTCTCAATGCATCTCCACTTGTCTCTCTGCATCTCCATTTGTCTCTGCATATCTGCTTCTCTCTCTCCCTGCATCTCCGCTTGTCTCTGCAGCCCCAATTGTCTCCCCCTGCAGCTCGGATTTGTCTCTGCAGCTGTTTTTTTTTGCAGCTAGATATGAGAGGAATTAGCCTTTTCCAGAAGAGATGAAAAAAATCTGGGGTAAAAACACAGATCTTAGGATCTCCGCCCCCGTAGATTATGGAAGTTGCAAATGTTAGGATGCGTGGATTATTGGAGCATGTGTTATGGAGTTCTACTGCATTACAATGATCACGATATCAGTTTCGCATCTGAAATTGTATTTATCATTTTTATGATTTTGTTTTTTCTGCGATGACATATTCAAGTATGGCTAAATATTGATTCAAGTTCTGCAACTGCAGTTAAATTCAACACAAGCCTTTCAGGAATCTTCTATTTAATGTGACTTTACAAACCTGCAATTCTTATAATGCACGTGCTGTCAGAAATGGTGTTATCATGTAATCACTGTGCCATAATTGCTCCGGAAAGCATTTTACAAAGCAATACATCGGTCACAGCATTTTTTTACTTTAATTATTGTTGTTAAACTTCAATTATTATGTCACAAATATTTTGTTAGGCATTTTAATGTTTGAGAAAAATAAAATGCACCACCTTAATCGTGACATTACAATATTTTGTTAATCTAACAATACGATTACTGTGCTCTTATATCACAGTATTGCCCCATCACAAAAACCCTCTATAGCATTTTTATACCGTATTGTTGAAATATTCCCCAGTGAATGAGCATGGATAATCCTTTGAAAATACACTCTAATTTAAATGAATATGAATATACCTATTATTTAGGTCTCAGCAGATGACTGCTGGCACACGCCTAAGTATGACTGCATTGAACTCGCTTTGTTTCTATAGTAACCACAGGACTCGAGGGTGTGATGACAGTGTTAACAAATACAGATACCCCTCGACTTACGAACGGGTTACGTTCCTTAGACCCGTTCGTAAGTTGATATATTTGTATCTCGGAATTACATATTTAACTGTGCATACGGCCAGTGTTATAAAATGTATTATGGTTCAACGTAAAAGGAATAAATACTGCATTGTATATACACCATAAAATAAAGTCACGTGAAAAGAAAACAAATCTGTTTCATTTACCTTGAGTCCTGATGCTGGTTTGTTTGTCAGAAGGAGGATCGTTCCGCCCAACAAAATAGTTCCACGGTTCCGGTTAGTAAGTACGACCGAACGTTCACAAGTAGGATGGTTAAAAAATAATGACGATTAATACGCGCACTAATCAATGCTCCACGCTTCCAACCGTGCATCTTTCCATTGCAGTACTGTTATCACATTGTAATACTTTTATCACATTGTACTGCTGTTATTACATTGTACTATTGTTATTGCATTGCGATATTGTTATTGCATTCATCAGGCGATGGTGGTAACTGCATGTACGTGTAGTGTAAACGATTCAGAGACATCATTTCTCGGAGGCACTTTCTTCATTAACAACTTTCACGGTCTCGTCCACACACTCTCCACAGTAGCTCATTCTAGCCTGTACACAACACTAGCCGTCTAACACAGACGGCGCTGACTGAAATAGCCAACTACTATCCTTCGTAGCGAAATATCCAGCGGAGACGTTTACAGACGACGGCGACGAGACGACAGCAACGACGAGACGAGTTCATTCCCAGAACCGACAGCCTCCAGCTCCCGCTCTCAGCTCCTTTTATGCTCCCAGCGCGGCCTGGCTCCGCCCTTACCGCGCCTCCCTTCTCGAACCCGCTAGCAGGTTCCAGGGGCCACCAGACGGTGTCCTCCATGACCCTTTCCCCAGTTCCTCCCCTATGCCCACACCCCATGCACACCCTCACTGGCGTGTGCACTGTCTGTCCAACACAGTTGCCGCTGCTGTCCACCAGCTGGCGCTATTACACTAGATATGTAACATTGAACTTTTTTCGCACCGTACGTAGCCAACCGTGCTAATCGGAGGTGCAGGGGGAAGGACAATGCAAAAAAGCAGTTCAATGAAATGAGTTCTCAATCTAGACATAATCATGTATCATGCATTCTAGACATAAGCAACTTTAGTTCAATAAATTGTTATATATTTCCAAGTTCATTCATTCATCTTCCAATCCAGATTAGAAATTAACATAGTCTTTGAGTAGTTTTATGTTGTCAGGTTTCTATATACCATTTCTGAAGTGGACAAAACGTAATTGCTGGTGGAACCCCATGGCGATATTCATGCCTAGCATTCACAGTGTGACATATCACACCTCTTACTCAACCCGAAATTCGCTGTCGACCTGAAAATTGAACAGAAATTCTGCGCCCGGCCCAGTCGTACATAGTAAGACTGCCATTCTTGATTTGAAGCTTTCGTGACTGCAGGAATCGATACTCTCTGGTTCTTTCGGTAAAGTCACGTAGATTAAAAAAATAATAATAGAACACGACGTTTCGGTCACAACACGAGCTGCCATGTAGGTTGTCGCAGCTGTGCTTTGCTTCCCCGATGTATTTTCGGGATGTACTCCGTATTGTTCGGCACGATGTCCGACGCTCTTTGTGCTGGAAACATCTTGACGGAATTCATCTCCTGAAATTAATATCCTGAAATACATTTTCCGAAGAAGCTCCAAGCTCGTGGAGTGAAATGTCAGACAATGCCAATCAACATGCGGTACACCCCAGAAAACCCATCAGAGTTACAAATCGAAATCATAACAGCGCAGTGGAAAGCTTCCACTTCCCTGCTGTACTTCAGAATAATCAACTCTCTAGCACACATTGTTAGATTTAATGACAGCACAAAGGAAGCAGCCTGGCATGGAGAGGCCAATTGATGTTGATATATATGTGTTCTTTCACCTCCGTTGCATCTTGTAAAATATGCATGTTGTATGCTGTAATTTGCCAAGTGTATGGTGAACTTCGTTCGCACCATACATAGCCAACCGTGCGAATCGTAGGTGTGGAAAAGTGTGAGATTCCATTTGAGCTTGAGATCAATATAATGGAATTTTGGCATGCGAGTGTTACGAGGCTGCAATGGTTGTTAATGCGTTCGTTTGTAATTGTGACTTCGGATAGCTGAAAGGGACTGAACCGTGTATTTATCTGAGTAATTGCTTGAACTGGTTCATTTATATTCAACCTCACACATTAAGAGACACCTGCCCATTACATGTTTATTGTTTGTTCATCAATAAATGCACACATTACAAGCAGTTTCATTTACATATGAATTGAAAGCTAATGCTGCATACAGAGATGATTAGTGGGTTTCAAAGCTATGAAAATACATATTATAATAAATATAGCAAGTGCACAATAGATTAGATTTTCGGAAAATATGTGTGTTGTGTAGTTATAGTGAGACACCGTACCATGGCTTCTACAGCTGTCTAGATTTGATGCTTTGAATGTATATTTGTCTCCTGAAGTGGCGTGCGGTGAGGTCAATGGTTGGGGAGGCACTGGCTAGTATCAGAGCCAGATTTACACATATATCAACCCGATAGAGGTAGCTTAAATTCACCATTCAATTGGCAGGTTGCACAATGACTATTGGTTAGGCGGCCGTATGTTTCATATTTAATATCAGCATTCTTTACAACACACGCATACAGGTCAGTTACGCATTCGACTCACGTTTTATAGGTGAATGCAGTTCCACTATTCATACTCATTCAACACAAATGAAAACATATATTGCATGGTCTTACTTTACTTGTAAATGAAGTCCATTCGCCTATCCTTCTGGACAAATATGTCAGTGACTTTGTTGTAGAAGTCCTCTTTATTCTCTTTTAGTTTTAAAAGTCTCTCCGTCTCAATAGAGATGATTGCCAGGGATGAAAGTCGTCCTTGGTCAGTCCGATTCCGACTGTATGTTTTGAGTCGTTTCAAAGCAGAGAACGACCTTTCAACGGACGCTGTTGTAGCTGGTATAGTGAGCACCAGCTGGAGTAACTTTGTCGCCTCGGGAACCGTCGGCATCAGATCATTCTGGGCCAAAAAGCTGAGGAGCTGTCCGGGTGATTTGCATTCGTTCCTCACCATTTGTGAACTATACAATCCGATGAGGTCAGCCTTTAGTCTAACAAAGTCAAAGTACCTTGCATATTTTGATAGGCTCTGCAGTTTGGTGTCATCGAAATGTTGTGACATTTCATAAAATTTCGTGCAATCAACCAAACCAAGGAAAGTTAGCTCACCGAAATGATCAAACCTAGCTTTCATTTGAACACTGATATTGTCCAGAATGTTATAAAACATTATTTTCCTCTCATCTCTGATCGGCTGTTTACTTCGGGCATTGTCTGTCAGGCCAAGTGTGACGCATTTCTGCTCGAATCGATCATAGAAACTGTCAAACTCTTGTCTCTGGCGTTCCACAACTCCCATTGTGTCGCGGATTCGCGCACAGCAGAATCCAATGTCCATTACTTTATTCTGCAGCACACGAAAGAGTGCATCGGTTTCATTGAAAATGCCCTCATATGCCATTATGAAGAAGCAGGTTGATGCTTTTGACAGCCAGAGATCATATCCGGCGGCCATCATCAGGGTGTCATTGTCCCAACCATCGGGATTTTCGCTCATAATCCGGAACACAGCACGCAGATCAGATTGGTACATGCTGATCGTCTGAACTAGTCTAGAATTTGAGCTCCATCTCGTGGGCGCTGCTCTTGGTAAACGTCGCTTCACAACATCGTCCAGTAGGTGGGTGCGCTTGGTCGACTTATTGAAAAACGTCGCAAGTCCCTCAACTGTTTAAAAAAAACGTTTACACTCAGGCATACATTTTGCTGAATGCGAGAGCACCAGGTTCAATTTGTGTGCATAACAATGGGTAAACGTGGCTTCAGGTACCTTTTCTTTAATCTTGGCCTGCACCCCATTAAGATCTGATGCCATCACAGAGGCTCCGTCATAAGTCTGAGCTACCAGCTTTTCAACGCAATTGTATTTCCCCAACACTCCCAAAACATAATCAGCAATAGCCGGTGCTTGTCTGTCATCACTGACATCATCAAATCCCAAGAACGCCTCCCTCACCTCACAAGTCACCTCACTTTTAGCCACATAACGCAAAATTACAGAGACCTGGGCTTTGTTTGTGACATCCGTTGTCTCGTCTACTTCGACTGCAACAAATGGGGCTGCATTAATCTCCTCTTTGATATCTTTCTAATTACATCACCGACTGCTTCGATTAAATCGTTCTGTATTCTGTTTGATAAGCCAGAAAACACAGTGGATGTCTCCAAATGTCTAGCTAACTTTTCATCTTTCTCAGCAAAAGCATGTAATAGCTCCACATAGTTGCCACGATTAGAAGAGCTTGCACTCTCATCGTTACCACGAAATGCTAATTCCTGTTTGGCTAGGAAGCAGGTCGCATTAATAAGGTTTTTTAAACCTCACGGTTTTCCTTTACCTTAGCATTGTGGATGCTGATATTTAATCTCCGCTGTTCATTCAAAGCCAGATCTATCCTTGAAGCTCCAAAAGTTTTTAAAGCAATTTGGCTTTGAATGTGAGTTGTCGATTTTTCATGTTTGTTGAGGCTCCTTGGTAGATTTTTCAAGTCACAAAATCCCGCGTTAGTCCAAACGTTGTCGGTAGTGGAGAACAGAAGGCAGGGGACAGCAGAAAGGCGATTCTTCGTAGCACAGCCACACAGCCAGTCTTTTCGTTGGTACCACTCCATTTGAAACGACCGTGTTATTTTCTGTCACTTCGTTTGAAGTAGATCCTTAAGCTCAGGCATTGGTCTTCCATTGTTTTTCACTCCCTGTTTTGATTGAAAGTCCAATTTTGAGAAATTTTAAGGTTAGATATAACGTTTTCCATTTTTGCAGCCGCTGGAATTTTTTGCGAGAGCTGGCTAACGTGGAGGGAGAGCGAGCGTCAATTATGTGGGCTAAACACACCCCCCTCAGTGAGGCAGATGTGATAGCTGCCTAACTGAGGGGGGCGTGTTTTCACTGAGGGAGGCGTGTCTGACACGCCCCACTCGGTGAGGCAGATGTGATAGCTGCCTCCCCTGGTGCTTTTTCATTGCAGTTTCATGACGAGACCAGCGAGCCTAAATATCTTTATACACATACGTGAAATAAGTTACCTGGACTATGGAAGGCGAGGACATGTAATGAAGGGGTCTACAAACATTACATTGGTGACATACTGAGATAGTAACAGGCACGCGCTTATTGCCCGCGCTCCATCCAGTTCTGAGGGGTTGGGCAATCAGAGGGGAGGCTGAGCTCGTCGCTGCCTCACCTCTCGTCTCTCCCTGTATTTGCAGCGAAGCTCCGCAAATTTGGCGATTTTGACAAGAAAAAATTATTGGAATCATACAGAAATGACATTTATAACACAGATCAGTGGAAAAATCTTCATATTTATTCTATTATTTACTTTTCGTAACAGCTCTTTTCATTGGCGTATGACAGGTGAGGCTCTGCCTCCCCTGCCTCCCCTGACCGCACGTCCCTGGTCTCCTGGTAATAATTCATTTTGAGAGATTTTTTTATGCGGCATTCTTGATGACCATGGCATACATCATGATGTTATAATGTAAAATGTCAAAACGGAAAAAAGTTAGGTAAGTCTGAACATGTTTTATCGTGCACTCTTATGAGTCCAGTTCATCACGAAACACACAGTAAGCTCCTTGGAAAAACACTGCTTTAAGTCTCTTGCAAAACTGGCACAGACTCAAAGATGGATTCCGATCATCTGCCGGTAACTGGTTACAGGTCTTCGGGTCAGAGACTCTGAATCTGCGCTGGCCGTATCGCACAATGTTTAAATGCAGGTACAGCAGCGCAAGCACCTTGGGCTGCGAATCATAGAGGGCGTCTAATGGGGTCCATTGATGCTGGTACACACTGCTCGGCAACATAAGCTGTTCTATGAATCACTCATTGTATTGAATTGATTATTACAAGAGAAAATCCCAACCAAAGAGTGGTCCACAAAAGTGATTGGCAAGGGTTTGGCGCGCGCATAAATGGGTCCTCCACCTATAATCTCAACATCCTGTCCGATGTGTTTTTCGGTTTGTGCCAAGTGATGCTCTGCACGATGATCGACATTCCGCATCGCATTCCAGGAGCTTCTTCAAGAATCTGAAGTTCCTGACGAAGCTGCCAGCACGTGCGGCGACTTCACGGCAAACGCACGGCACAACCCAAAAAGCACATCTGAGAGTGGCGCACAGCACAACTGTGAAAAACCTCTGCAATGGCATCTCCACACCTTGTCCACTCCACTCAGCTCCTGACCTCTCTCCACCGTAACCATGTCCCAATATATTTATATTTGCTGCCAAGTTTTTTTGTTTCAATTTAAAGTGGCGCAGCAGAAATATTGCATTTGTGTTAGTTGTTTATTTCATCACACTCACTACATCCCAGAATATTGTTATTCCTTGTGTGCCTTCAGCTCAATGTCATTACCCACTGTACACCTCCACTCTTGTGAAAGTCTCGCGTGGCCAAGAGGCGTTAAATGAGACAATTACTCGCTGCGACCCACTCAAGTCACGTGCGGTGGCGGCTGCAAAGGGGTGAGTGGGACTAGCAGCGCAGCATCCCGACTGCTCTGCTCTCAGCGGATAATAATGCCACGGTGTCACGAGCATTGCATAGTGAGTGCAAGTATAATCACATGTTTACAGAGATCCCTCCAGCTATTGCCGGGGCTGACAGAGACTGTCGTAAGCAATAAAGGTATTGTCGTAATAATACATGTCATGTATTTACTAAGGAAAGCCTCCTTGAGTGTGGGATACTTTTTTGTTTATTTCCCCCAAGAGGATCCTGTGTCAGGATGTTTCGCTGGTTCTATTTAAGAGTGGTATGTGGGTAGAAATCAGAATTTGCCAGGAGAAAAGCCATGCAACATACAAAGGAACAACACTCAAAGCTCCACACAGATAGACGAAATAATGCACTGCTCTACTGCCGTCTCCTGGCCGCTTGACGGTTGTAGCATACAACGCGTAATATTCTCATGCACTATCCCATCGCAGGGTCAGCTCTACTTAGCGTCCTGGATCTGAACGCCCTCTTAATCATGGATCTCTTCAGTGAGTATCGTGTCGTAGTTGTAATTGGGCCTGTTGTAAACAATGTAATAAATAACGGGTGTTTTAAAACATTGACCGATTTGAAATCGCTATATGTCTGCAACCACGAACCGCCCATGAATGAAACTCTTACCACTTGAAAGGGCGGGGCATAGAGAGGGCGGGGCATAGAGAGGGCGGGGCATAGAGTTTAAATGATTACCGTTCGATGCCTCTCCCAGCGCACAAACAGCCCTAGCCTCAGTCATTCGCGAGACACACTGCCTCAACGTTGGATAGGTCGCACGGGACCCCAAGACTTGGCGCTACTTTTTGGGCCCCAAAATCCCCAGACATCACACCCTGCGACTTTTTCTTGTGGGGATACGTCAAAGACCGTGTTTTTGTGCCACCATTAGCGACTAATCTGTATGACCTAAAAAACAGAGTCACGGCAGCGGTGACTTCAGTGGAAAAGACACTTTGAGAGACGTTTGGGACGAATTCAACTAACGTCTCGATGTTGTCCGTACAGCAGGTGGAGGGCACATAGAGCATTTATAAAATGGTTAGTAAAACTTGATAACTCATTAAACCGTTTGTAACGTTTTGTGTAATTGTAACATGTTGCCCTCGTGAAATATACTGCTTTGAAATTGGGTACATCTATTTTAAACACCCTGTACAGTATAATAAAACAACTATTCGTTTAAAGAATCAAACATGTATGTATTGTCAAACGAGCACTTTCTTACAAATCCAATGTACTAACTTTTAGACCGCAGCAACATCCCCGATTTAACTCTAAACTTGAGAAAGAACCCGGTTGAAATATCGGCTCGCTGCCTGGATGTGAACACAGGATCTTAGTGGGCTCATTGCTCCAACCTCTGAGCTACCCAGCCTTCAGATGTAATATTAATATGCTTGGTGCTTTGCGTGTATTAATTGAAAAAAAACATTGTCTGGCATGTACCTTTCAGTATCAAGAATTTTAAAGCAACGCATGTTTGGAATTATCAGCCCAGGAGTGTCACCGTATATATTGTGTACATGCCAATGGTGTTCTGGATACAGATGTATTCATAATATCGTGAATCAATCGGGCATTATGAATTTTAATATTTTGAATCATAATCTCAGCCGTAAAAACCTACACGTTAAGATAGGTCAGATTGTGGAAACAACGGATTTTGTGTGTACTGAAAGCCAGAACATTTTTCACTGCAGTCTTCAGTGTCCCTTGGGTAACCTCTGACAGACTCAACACCATTATCATCAAAGCAATTTTGCAGTGGCTCCATATATTATTTGTGCTGGTCAGTTTACCTCAAAATAATTATTCCATTTTATCTTTGACGTAATGAAGGCACAGTATTATATTCATACATTACATTTTTTATCAGGCACTGTAAAGTTTTTCAATAAAGTAATTCCCCGATTAACGTCTCCCCTTTTACATCGAATACGTCGTCACTTTACTCGCACCACTACCTTATTTGCGTCGCCTCAAGCCACACTTTGGTCACTGACAGCATCATCCGTCCATTTCTCATATCCGTCGCCCCTCAGACTTCGCCTCCACCTAGCCCTGCAAATTGCTTTGATTCACGTCGTTTCGAAATTCGTTGCACCTTTCAGGAACGCATGCCCGACGTGAACTGGGATAATACTGTATTGACCTTTTGATCCTGATTCGATGATTTTTAAAGGAAGCTTACATCCGATTTGGTGGCGCAGCGGGAGAGCGCACGGATCGAAATTGAAAGGGACTTTGTGAGGAAGTCAACAGTGGTGTGGATATGGATAGCCTCGCCCACAGCATTAGGAATACTCTTAGGTTTTTTAGGTAAAGTCACGTAGGTAAAAATAAATAATAAATAATAAAAATAATAGAAATAATAATAGAAATAAAATAAATTAAATCACGACGTTTCGGGCGCAACACAAGCGTCCGTTATCAGGTGGGACAACCACAGCAATAAACAAATGCTGTAGTTGTCCCACCTGATGACGGATGCTTGTGTTGCGCCCGAAACGTCGTGATTTATTATTTTATTTCTATTATTATTTCTATTATTTTTATTATTTATTATTTATTATTTTTTTTACCTACGTAACTTTACCGAAAAAACCTAAGAGTATGAATCCTTGCAGTCACGAAAGCTTAAAATCTAGAAGCATTAGGAATGCCGGGTTTCCACCAGAGGCTCAGGCCTGCGAACAGGAGACAAGCACCATCTTAAGGCTCAATGGAGTGGAAATTCCCTTATGTTTTGATTGCAAGGTCAGACCAGGAAGGAATGCCGTGTATTCAGCCTGTTGTCTGCAGTGTTTATTTATTACAGAAATCAATAATACCAGATGCTAAATTGGTCATTACAAGGCATTTCCCGAAAGAATTTGCAATGATGACAATCTGTCTTCAATTCATCGAGAGGACGAAAAGGCGCAATCTGCAGTTCAGTTAGGTTTATGCTATAAATACGTATACTGTATACAAGATTCGACATCTTGTACCCTGTGAAATTCCACAACGCCACCTCACATAAACGACTGCGTTTTAGTTGCAATGCATTAAGATATGGATGCTGCCGAGGTGTAAAGGTTAACAAACTGAACTTGCAATCCACAAGTCGCTGGTTCAATCTCCGACCAGGGCAGTTGAAACAACTGTGCATGTTTCTTAAATCTCCACCACCTCTGTTCACCAAGCGGTACAGGTTGGTATTCCACAGTTGATCAGCAGGTCGGATGTGTGGTGTGGGAAATGTGGGTACTCCCACCCCAAGACGTTTGGAGCAGAGAAGAGTCGACCAAATACCGTCTAGAGGGGCTCTCTAGAGCCCCTTTAAGTAAAGGCCCTCATATTCTGTTATTAGTAAGTGGCAATTACAACCGATTTTGTATCCACCTACTTCACGTAATAACCATTATTGCGCTTGTTTACCCAGAAAAGTCTCAACTTTTTTCAGTTAAGCTTTCCTATTAGGGATGACAATTGCTACGCAGTTCCCAATTAAGTAATTTTCAAGTTATTATTCTACACTATTTGAACCCTGACCCCAATACGCAATGGCCCGCTTCTTTTAATAATGTCACAGGATCTTGAGTGGCTACCGTGAAGCATGGCGCGAATTTTATGGTTTAACAAATCCGCCAGGCGGCCTGCTAGGTTATAACCGCGAACCTCTGCAACAAGCCACGTCGCTATCCATTTGGGTAACTTTGTTGACGTTTGGCACATAATACTCGCCTGGCACATTCATTGCAGTGATTAAAGCATCGCAGACCACTTTGAACGCAGATGGTTGAGAAGTTTTCATGTTCCACACAGTGGCAGCAGTGCCTTGAAATTATTAATGTGTGCCGCCCCCCCCTCGAGGTGAAAATGGGTTGTCGGGAATTGAACCGTGAAGAACAGGCGGTACAACTCGTTTGGTGTAATCACCAAACTGCCTGTTCATGGTACAACCTGACAAGCCATCGCAGAGTTATACCGCAAAACCGCAACAAAAAAATCTACCAACTTGTGAATTAAATAAAAAATAAGTTTTTGTTTCTTCCTGCAGCGCTTGGTTTTATCCAACCAAACTGAAGTTTGTATTCAGGTACATGAATTTGTTTAAAAGTAACGACCGTCTAGTGTTGGCTGGTCATGCAAACTGCAGAAGAACCCATTTTTTCCCATGACTTGATTCCTTATTTACAACCCAGTATTTATACACAGTAAGCTTGATTGTCTCAGCGCAGCCGCTGCGCTTGAGTTAGTTGTGTCCTGCCCTGAGTGTTTACGATCAGGTACAGATTTCGGGCAAACATGAAAGATAGTCTGCCCAGCAGAGGGTGCTCTTTCGGTGCAAAGATGAGGCACTTTAAAATGGCACGTGCATGCAGCGCTGCATGCACGGCTGAGATGCGCTCAGTGCTGACTGAGAGACCCAAGATGCAACACAATGTCTGTTCTTTACCAATCTCTTCGGTTGGACATCAAATCCAGAAAAAAGGTTTCAATCATCATTTTTCCTTCAACGATATGAAAATAAAATATTTCAAGGCACAAGCTGCTGGTAAAGTCATGAATGGATATTGCATTTCGCAAGAGTTACAATTTTCTTGGTTTTTCCTAGACATAAGCGTAATTCTGACCATGCTCCTACATGAATAACGCATGAGGCACCGATAATGGCAGTTTCATTGCTCCTCAAAACAAATTGCATGACCTGATTTTTTTTTCGTTTTCCAGAACACCATTGGCATGTATTCTGCATCAGCAAAGACACGGTGTGAAATCCCCGAAACGCAACCTGATCCTTGTATCCTGGGTAGCCCGTGTGCCTTGGTTTCATGATGTGCTTCTGCGGCCGTCTGGAACGCTCTTCCTTCAGATATTAGGAAGCCACTGGAGTTACGCACTTTTAAATCTAGATTGAAAACTAACTTATTTGTGTTTAGTTTGTAGCATGGTTTGCTACGTACGGTGCAAAATAAGTTCAACATACATACGTGGCCCACTCATAAATAGGCTCTTTTGACCCAGGAATGACCCAGGAACAGCCTAACAGCCTAAGGCCCAGGAATGGCCTGTAATAGAGCAGGGCCATAGCCTACATCCAGGCTGCTTTCTCCACCAATGGAAGTGCTCTGAAAAAGCAAAACAACAAATGCTTGGCTCCCCAGGCAATTCAAGAGGCCGCGGATTCATGAAAAAATAGAGGTTCATGAATTATCATGGGAAGGTGTAATCCTAATAAGCATTATGAGAACATTACATAAAATACAATTAATCTCTCTCATCTCTATCTTGAACGGAACACTCTTCGCTCATATTACTTTTCTACATTTTTTTCATATTTCTCTGTCAATTGCGTATTGATGCAACAACACTTGTGACCTTGCATTTACACGTAGTTTCCCCTTCCTTCAGTATACTCTAAACACCACTTAATAATAAAGCGATTTATAATGCGTACATTATCACGAAAATCCAAGACAATTTCTGGTCGCGACCGGTGACAATTTAGCTTGTGCCAGTCTATGTCCAAACCCCAAAGGTGTAAATTGCTCTCAGTTAAATTGTAAATAAATAACGTTTGATATATATGTATGCATACTTACGTATGTTTATTCCTGTTATCCCAACAAAATAACTCTCACCTGGCAGAGAAAAATGTCCTGAATTTATTCACAATTTTTGAGATGGCGAACGAAATCCTCACATTCGGCATGCTCTCTCATGCCCTCTCTCATGACAATCATAAAGTTAAATAAAAGAGCATAAATAACTCGGCAAATGAGGCACTAAAAGTTTTTTTTGTGAATGGAAATTCATGGTTTTGTACAACGAAAAGATTTAAAGACACTGATTACATCTGGGTTTCATCTAAATTCTCTTGCGGATGAATACCAATTCACTGCTTCACTCGCATTCGCTTCATCTCAGCGTTTCTGTCTCTTTAATTGTTAAACTTTACTTCGCTCATTATGATTGCAGCTTTGAGGCGAAGCGTAAGTGACTTTGTCGCGTTGTTCGAATACTAGACTCGCCCTTGGGCAATCAGTGAGATGCTTGGAAAGTAACCTTTGCTCTACTCGAAAAAACTGAGACCATATGCACTTTCGCACTTCAACCACACAGTGAACTCATTGCGCCATGGCACACCACTGTCGCTGCTGTTGCTGCAGCACATGGATTCCACTTCAAATAGTCATGGGTGGGTTGGCGGGTGAGTGGGTGGGTGAGAGAAGGGGAACGAAAGGGGAGTGTGGCTGGAGGAGGCGTGGGGGGGGGAATGGGCTCACATATGCTCTGGACTGAAACATGAATCCATCCCACTGGGGGCCCCAATGCAAGAGGAACCCTGGACATAAATCCAAACTCCCCTCCCAACTAGCTTGCACCCCAACCCCACTCGTGCGAGCACGCCTCCTCCCTCCTGCTAAAGCAGCACAACCAGCGCGTGTGTACACTCGCACCAACTCAACTGTACTCCCCGCCATGGGAAAGGACCACTGACAAACGCGGACCTCTTGCTTCACTTCTTTGTGTCGTTATTGGATTTTTGTTTTCTTGCAGGCAGCTTTAACCCCCACCACCACCCACCTCTCCGCCGTCCTTCCCTGCATGAACCTCGTACATGGGGCGAAGGGGCAGTCCCTGCCACGTTGGCCTGACGGTGTCAGGGGGTGTCCTGCAAGTTTCCGCCGCCGCCGCGTGCCATGCAGGGGAGCTGGGGTGCCACGCGCCCAATGGGCACAGATGCGTGCGACCGCGGCCACCGCTGCTGCCACCGCTGCTGTTGCTGATTTGCCTCCTCACGTGGTGCGCGGCGCTCGGAGAATTTACATTCCCAGACCAACGCCAAGGTGTGTCGTCGCTAAAGTGCTCTCTTAAAAACGATGCATTTAAAAGATGTGTTTGTGTACCAAAAAACATATATTGTATACATTCGAGTTTATTGAAATGCATTGCTGACTGCCGTGCGCATTTCTTGTTTGTTGCCGGGGGAAGTGCTTGTTTTCTTGTTTGGTGCCATTAAAGGAATGAACGTCACAAAATATTCCTTACGGCAGCCGCAGCAGCAAAACTTGGACGGATTACAAAATGAAACTTGCATAACAGTGTAGGAAGCGAGAAAATAAATGTTCCGTTGTGTATAAATAGGTCAAGTTGTGACTGCTGAGTGAGTACATTCCAAACGAAGTCACGAGAATGAGCAAAAGCAAGCAAGAGAGAGGCACTTCGGTGGTTGTCAGCTGGGAAAAAGACTAATGTCTGCAAATAAGTAACCTTTTTTACCATCGCCTGCTACAATATCAACCACGGCGACAGGCTCTTGACTTCAGGCACACACACGCGTGTGTGTGTTACATTGCTGTTGTTGTCGATCTTATTGTTGTTGCGTGTGATACTGCCAGAAAGTTTCTTAAGAAGTCTACAAGACTTCCAAGTGGTGTACCCCGCGCGAGTCGATGCTTCGTCGCGCTTCTTGTCGCACGACCTGCTTTACCACGAGCCCCTCCATCAACCTGGGCGGTGGCAGGTGACAGCGGACGCCTCGTTGCACTACGTATTCGAGCACGATGGCAGGCAGCTACACTTGAACGTGACACTCAACAGTGGCCTGTTGTCGGCCGGGTACGTGCTGGAGCGACAGCAGGGTAAGACCCACCGACAGGGCTCCAGAAACACGTGCCACCACACTGGAGACATCCTGGAGGGAGCGGCTGTCCGAGGAGCTGTTGCTGTCAGCACATGTAATAGTTTGGTATGCTTCTCGACACAACCTGTTTTGTTGTTTTTATTTCACCCCTAAATATGAAAAGCCACCGCGTGGCCCAATGTGAAGTTGACTTGATGAACGTAAAACAATACATTGCGTGGGAAATTAGGCATGTAATGGTTTATCCCTTCACCTACCTACCTGCCAACCCCCCCCCCCTCCACTCTTGCCCCCACCACCAAAAGCGATTCCATGAATTGTCGAAATTTGGGGTCGCGATTCATTTCAAGAATCACTTTGTTTTTGGTCTCGCTTCTACCATCTTTATTTCTGTCCTGTTTTACAGGTCTGTTTGCTCCATGAGCCAAATGCAACATTGACAGACTTCTCTTATATAATTTGCCTAAATTCGAAGTAATAGATTCTCACGCATGATTTGATGTATCGCAAGTGAAAGACTCGACTTTAACCGATTCGTAAAAGTTGTATAAACATTCCACTATGTCGCAACAACTCACAGAAAATGAAGAAGAGAAAAAAAATCTAAAAATACTTTTCTCATCTTCAAATATTTGCCCTCTCCAGACTGGGGTTCTTTCTTTCTCCCATGGAGACCACTACTTTATAGAACCAGTCCGTGGTGTCGTCAGAACAGAGGGATCTCCACAACCACACGTAGTCTACAAGCGTGACCCAGCAAGTGGCCATCACGTCATCTCCAAACGTCACGCCCTCGTGCACCCTTCACCTTCAGACGCGGCCATTCCTGGAAATTCCACCTCAACAAAGGGAGCGTCGTGTGGCGTGACGGGTAAGGCTTGAGAACGAGGACTCTGTAAGGTCCGGTACAAGGCTCAGCGACAACCATGCCCATTTGGTTGTAGATTCAGAGGTTGGCGAACGCGTGCATTTCAGATGCCCAACGGCACACGCAGAGTGTGGAAAGGCAGCGGGAGAGGTGGCAGCGGAGGCACGGGCCTCGTCGGAGAATCGCCCAGAGGTCCACAAGCACGGAGCGCTGGGTGGAGACATTGGTGGTGGTGGATCCCAAGATGGTGCAGTACCATGGAAGGGACAACATAGAAAATTACATCTTTTCCATCATAAACATGGTACGGTGGAAAACAAGGTTACCGGGTGCGTAAGGAGGATGAGGCCATTAATAAACCATTGAGCAAGCATCGTTTGTAATCTTAAACTGAAGCGTCTGATTACCATCGAGTACAGAAGTGATGTACAAATAGTCTGTTCTTGCCTTATTACTGTTGCAAATAATTTACAGGTGTGGAATACCTGACCTTTTCATAGCCCTGTCAGTGTAGATTAATAGATGTTGACAGTTTTTTAGTAATCTGAGAAAAGACACAAAATGTGAATGTGTGGCTCATTGTTTAACTCAGCTGCGTTTATTGTGCTTGTTCCAGTATTGATGAAAACATTCGGTAAATTTTGACTTTATTAAGCCAGTATAATGACCAATTGATTATCATTAATCTCAACACATTAAACACTCTAACCTTAAATGGGAAAAATAATATTGACGAATGAGTTGATTTTTTTTTGTGCTTGAGCACCACTGCTGATGCAGTGTCATCAAATAGTGTGTTCATCGTTGCATGACAATTTATTCTCACAAATCTTTTTTGTTGTCGCTGTTTCATGCTTGCAGGTGTCTGGATTATATCACGATGCGAGCATTGGGAACCCAATAAACATTGTTCTGGTCCGACTTATCATTTTGGAAGAAGACCAAGTAAGTTAAAATAAGGATTATAATTTCACCGTCATCTGAGCACACTTTTCTGTAACTGCTGAGAATTTTCTTTTTATTTAATGGAAGCTGACAAAGGATTAGTCACGACTGGGAAAATTTAAATGGAAAGAATAAAACAAATGTGTGGAAGTGCACGGCCATGGCTGTAGAGAAGCACAGGCAAAATAATACTTTTATTAACTAACGCTGATTTATTTCTGAAAAGGTCAACTACAAAAATTCAACATTTGGAATACTCTTGCCAAGAACATATGATAACCCAGCAAACATGTATTAAAGTCTGACTGCTAATGAGACTCAGAGGGTTGAAATTGTACAATATTTGATGGCTTAAACAAGCACTCATTGACATTGGTCTGGAAAGTAAATCAATAGGCTGATAGACAAAACATACTATTATTCATGGAGAAAACACAGAATGGAGTTCTGTTAATACATAACCTTACCAAAGAAACAATGGTAAGCTTTTACATGTCCATTTATGTTGACGCATAGATTCGAGCAACGTTTTATTGAGTGCCCACTATAGTGGGCAAGCAACCTCAAGCTTTTCACCACAACAGCAGCTTTGATGAAGCGGCTGCAAACCCGGGCGATGCGGTTCATTCACGGTCTTGTGTTTTTGTGATATCTTCCAGCGATCACATTTGCGTGCAACACTGTTCCTTCCCGCAGGAAGGTTTAAAGATCGTGCACCATGCTGACAAGACTCTAGCCAGCTTCTGTAAGTGGCAGAAGAGCCTCAACTCCAGGGAGGAAGAGTCCAACGCAACTCGGCACGACATCGCAGTGCTTGTGACTCGGTATTCAACACGCATGCTCCGCATAACCTCTTGGCGCTTGACATTGGCCAAAAAAGAAAACCCCCAATGGGATTAAACTCTTTACTTAGTTTTACTTTTTATCTCTGGGAACTTTTGGTAATAGTACATTTCAGCATTTATTCTTTTTGGATAATTTTCTTTTTTCACATAATCTAAGACAAATTGCATGACTACATTGATTTGCTACAGCACAATTGGTGCACAGCTTGATGAAGTGGAAGACAAAGTTTTTACCCTTTTGTGTCAAAAATCATACCGGCCACATGCCTGGTATATTATGGTTTTTTTTTGTTAAAGCAACGGTCCCAATTATATCGATTTAACCTGCAGACACGTGCATTTGTAGAGCATAGTTGAGATGACAATAATATATTTTTACATCTGTGACTCTCACAAGAAATGGGTGTTGTTCCATGTGGTTTTGCACTGTGAGGTGGGAAACTAATGAACAACTAATGATGAACGAATGAACGACGCTGCTGCTGCTGCTGTAGAAAGGACCTGTGCGTTGGGATGAATCGGCCGTGCGAGACCCTGGGACTGTCCCACGTGTCGGGCATGTGCCAGCCACACCGCAGCTGCAACATCAACGAGGACACAGGTCTCCCTCTGGCCTTCACCGTGGCTCATGAGATGGGGCACAGGTAACCAAGCGTACCTTATTTCAACATCATCAGTATCATGAGCTGGTGGATGAAGGTCCTCCGCGGAACATTGCCATCTCTCGCGATCCTCTGTTATAATCAGTGGCTGGAGCGAGGCATAGGCGAAATCTTAGGGCCCCAGTAAGCTCAATGGGCCCCATATGCATTAAAACAGATATGGATGTGGAAAATACTATATTAGCTTCAATACAGATCCTAATTACTATAAAATGCTCATAATACTAATAACACTACAAAAATAACTTTAATTGTATATAGTTTATTACAGGGGTCGGCAACCAAAATAACCTTTTTTTTATTCGGTAAAACACTCAATATATCAAGAGCCGCGATGCACGTGCATACAAGACGGTCCTTAATAAATAATACCACGAAGCGGTCCTGAAAAGAAACACATGCTGCTCCGGAGCCGCATTTGCCAACCCCTGGTCTATTAGCTTAATGATTTCACAAAAACTCTGATATTAATTCGTGTAGCGTGTCCATTTACAATGTTTGTTGTCATGTGACACGCTCAAAAATAATGTCTGCTTCGGTGCCTGCAATAGGTTTGCAGCATGAGTGGATGTGACAATCCACCCAGCACCTGCACACGAGCTGATTTCATCGCTCTCTCTCCCCCTGATGTACGTCCTCCCTGACATGTTCCATTTCTTGGCTGTCCTCCACGATTATTCTTGAACCATTGTCCTTCATCTGTGGTCGCGATGTGTCTTGCCGAATCCCGCTTTCTTTTCTTAACAGTTTGTACGATGTCATCAATTGGAGAACATTCTCTAATCACTAGCCTTTTGCCCGTCCAAGGACGACGGGTGTATTGCAGTAAATCTGAAATTTGCAAGCGAAAAGCAGACCGCGATGTGATATTCATTGCATCAATGCGTGTGCAATTTGTAAGGCCGTGGTGACACAGACGTATTTCATTTTAAGGTTATAATCCCTTGTTCATCATGACGTCCTTTTTACTTCTATGTCTCAATAGCGTTACAGAGATCGCATGACGTGAGGGTTCTGCCTTTGTAGTGAGGGTTGTAAGTTGACGCTGTAGGCGCAGCTTTCTTGTACCAAAAAAATAAGCTACGCCTTAACCTGTGGGAGCAGTAAGTCTGACGTGTGTTTCACGTGAGGAGGCGCCTCGCCCCCCATGTGGAGTGACGTCACCTGCTAATTATTATTAATGAGGGGGGGTGCTACATGCGGAGTGACATCACCTACTCATGATTATTAATGAGGGGGCTGACCGACGTGGAGTGACATCACTCTAGGGACACACTGACATTCTTGGCTCATTATGGTAGCGAATGATGTTCCTGTCTCAAGTTGTAGTTCCATGCACGCATCCTGCCATGCAAATCTATTCATACCCTGTTTACTAAACTTAACACATTTAAACCCGTTGAACATATGGCATGCCTCTAATTTCTCCTGTTAATTTGCTGAAATTAAGACAGAATATGCGTGTTTTTATTTGTTTTATAATGGTTCCCACATTTAGAACAAATATTGAATCGGCCTTTCATTCAATAACTAGTCCTTTAAAAGGCCGCTGAATTCCCTACTTAGACAATACAATACGTTTCTAATATTCCTTCATTTAATCATTATAAAAGCACATTTTTATTTCTACCTTATAAATATTGTTTTAGGATTTTATATCGCCGTGATTTACATTGTCATTACTAATTACCTTAAATTTATATAATTTGTTTACATGTCAAATATATAATCGTCAACATTTTATTATTTCATTATTTGATTAATTCATTAATATTTCATGGACGCTGAATGGTTTTGTTTACACTTCTTTGCATTTTGTTTCACGTTACATTTGATCTTGTTTTTATTCTAAAATGCATTAATTTAATTAAAATTCTAAGCATTCCTTAACAATTCTTCTTCTATTATCAATGGCTTCGTAATAATTTTCAGCTGTGTCAATCCACTGCTGAATGTCGGCCTCCCTATGCTGTGTCAGTTATGGGGGGGGGGTTGGTTAACCTACTTCACCATGTCGTTCAGTATGGATTGGTGAAGGGAGGGGGGGACAGGACCGGTTTACCTTCCATTAAATTATTTCAATGGGCTCTAACCTAGTTTTAAATAAAGGATATTTATCTATGTAACCATGGATGCCACAAATATAGAGGACTGATGAGCAGTGTTAGTTCATGTGCTGTCAATGAGCCATCTTTCAAGAAATAAATGCAATTATTTTATTATCTTATACGACGTGACATTGCATTCAACAAGATGCCATTATCACTCCGGTGCCTTTAACCCACTTTTCCAGATTAGAAAATGACCCACAATTACGCCATTCTGTAATTATTAACGCATCCTTCCCTGCCTTTCTGACTATAATAAAAACATATCTGTGTTTGCGAGTGGTGGCAGTGGCTTGTGCACCCCTGTTACCCAGCACCAGGGAGGCAATGGTTGGTGGATCACACACATTTCATGAAACTCCCTTCCCGTAGGTTTTGAGATCACCATATCCTGGCTTGCCAGTAGATGGCAGTATGGCAAGTTGACTAATATCCATCTAGTTGCATCTGTATGGGGACAGAGTGTTGCCCCCCCCCCTCACATGTGTGGGGTTTTCTCCAGGTGCGGCTGTTTTCCTCCCATGTGTATAATGACTCATTGACGGAGTTGGCCAAACGTCACAATTCAGGGCCACAAGGCTTATAATTTCTCTTCTTGGTTCTTTCGGTAAAGTCACGTAGAAGGGAAATAATAAAATAATAAAAATTTAACATAATAAAATAATTCTCACGACGTTTCGGCCACAACGCAAGCAGCCGTCCTCAGGTGAAGACCAGGTCTGTCGGGAGACAGCGTCTGGAGTCTGTCTCCTTCTACGTGACTTTACCAAAAGAACCAAGAAGATGAATCCTTGCAGTCACGAAAGCTTTAAATCGAGGCTTATAATTTGTTTTTCACCGGTTCTGGCTGCCTTCCCACGTGTGCGTGGTTTCCCACATCTGTGAATCTACAGACACAATACCGCTACAAGAAAGAGCTTGACCTCAACAATGTCCCTTACTGCCAACTCAGGTCCCGAGTCGGTGGTAAGGAACGTTGTTCTGGGATCGTGCTGTCACCATCCCGGAATCTCATCCAGATCTGTTAGAAGGCTGGCGAACAGATTGGAACAACGTGGACATCCAGAATGAACACCTAGTTTGGAACCCAACCATCGTACCTCCTGGCTTTGACATTTCTCGAAGACACTGGTGTGACCATGAACGACATCAAAATATCAACAGGCCACTGCGCACATCTCCTTCACACAGTCGTGTGTCTGGCCATGCAACCTAAACTATGGACTGTACAATAAACCACTGTAGTCTGCGCTCCTTGAATAGCAAAGAGGAATAGCAAAAGTACACGAACTCTCTCCTCAAGCCCTCTCGTGGCCAGCAGATCTCATCATTGGAATTTAGCTCCTGAATATATTGCGATACTCAAGAATAGGATGTAATTGTGACTCAAGCCAAATTGGACAATAGTAGAACATGGTCGGCAAAGATTAAAGCTCTTGTGCATGAGATTATATCAAGGTTGAAGAATGACCACAAGAAAAACATCGGCATGCCTGTGTTTAAATATAATTAATGCATCAATATTTCACAACACCGAATTCCCTTGTCTTCATCATCGGGGTCAAAGATAGAAATGGATTTTTATTTTCAATGACCACTCTCTGTTGGACCATTTCTCCTTATTTAATGAGAATTATTTTAACAAAGGTCCATTATGTGGGTCACAAATTTACGTAGCGGTTAAAACCAATTCAGGAACCTTGAATACATCATGACATCGTCAGTGAGCAGTGCTTTGCCTACAGAATTACCTTGGGATATTACAGAAAATAATTTGTTTAAATTACTCACAGATAAATAAAAAAAGCAAAACAGCTAATTAGACACGGGAATAGAGTTCAGTGTCCAAACATTGCTTGGGGCAAGGTTAGGATGAGGTATTGCGACCAGGAGAGTGAGTTCCTGAGGAGGACGGAGGAGGGAAGAGGAGGATGACAGATGCACACGCACTCCCGTATTTGTTCTCAACTATTTTGGCGACTGTACCTCTTGTTGAATTTTATTTCAACCGAGTACCCCCTTGCCTGACCCAACATGGTTCTGAGAAATACATGTATGAATAATGAACGTCAACATTTTTACCAGATGTCCATTTTGTGAGGTATCTTAACTGGCTGATAACTGCAAGCAAATGCAAAAACATTTATTCGTGCTCGCTGGTTATTCTTGAAACCACATTGTTTACGATCAATGAGTTTAGAAATGTATTTTTTTTATTGTTCTAGGTTACCATATGTTTTTTTTTATCATAGTTACTTTATCCTGTCAGAATCATATATGATTATTCACCAATGACTCTCATGTATGATTTAATTTCATACATATTCTTGGTTCTTTCGGTAAAGTCACGTAGATAGAAAACAAAAAATCTAAATTAAAAGCAAAAAAGCCACGACGTTTCGATCGCAAAACAAGCGGTCTTCTTCAGATGGAAAGAAAAGAGGGCAAACCTCAGATGTCGCTGCTTATACGGGCTCCAGAGGGAGTGGGCGGGGGAAAGGGCTGCGCAAGAGACAGGGGAGAGAGAGGGGGTGGGGCACATATAGGGGGGAGGGGCGAAGAGAGAGGGGTAGAGATGGGAGGAGGTAGGGATTGCACCTCGTTACACCTGTTGTATATGTTGGTTATCGAAATTTGTTATGTTGTATGCGTGCGTGGGTGAAATTATTATGTTGTATATGTGGGTTATGAATATTCAGTGAAAATAATAATAATTAAATGAAATTTGGCCAAATGTGTAATTATCCGGAAATATGTTAATTTATGTAATTATGCACATTTTAATTATGCCAATTCGAGAGGTAATCGTATTAATTATGCGAGTGGGTGTAATTATGATAATGCAAGTCGTTATGATAACCAGACCCCGCCTCGGTGACGAGGGTGGGTTATCGATCGGAATAAGGCAATTAATCGTATGCAGTTATGCAGGTGTGGTGTAAGTATGCAAGATTAACTTAGATTAACTCGGCATCGTTGTCTAGGTTCGTCTCATTCTCGCTTTAACATTCCCAGAGTGTGTATTCGTGGTTATATTTTAGGTCCCCGGTTCACCCCGTTATCGCTTTAACATTTACTGAGTATGTATTAGTGTGTTTATTAAGGTCACCAAGTTCAGATCTCAACGCAGAAGCAGATCTTATGCATAGATTTCAGGAAAGAATCACACAACCACTTCTGTATTGATCAATTTATTACTAATTCAACCTTAACTATGATATAGTATGCGAACTCTCAATCCCGGAACGTCAACACGGCATCAATACAGTATCATCAACGATTGTCTGATTTCACTTTGACAACGGCACATGGATCCCGCATAACGCGATGGTTGTTAGTGAGAGAGAGAGTCGTTAAAATATGCAAATACTATGCTAAGAAAACCTTAACGTTAATGAATGATTATACTCAATATTGTTCACGCAGTACCGCACTCCTTATTGATCATACGCAACCCTTATCACGTTGTTAGCACCTTGGGTCACGGGACAGTTGAATATTCTGTAGAGGATGCGAGTACGTGCGGCGATTATGACTGAAAGATACTTGAAAGATTATACGGCGATAAAAAAACACAATCAAAAACAGTTATTATTCTTAAAGGCACCAATCTCAACAGATACATCGGCAGGTTATCTGACAACAGAACGGCTCGGAGTAAGGGCCTGCGACGGTGCTCCTTTTCCGAAGATCGTTATCTTATACCAAGTTTACTAATTGGGGACCAGATCACCTGATAAGGATCCGGTGGGCCACCACTCCCCACGTGAGCGTGGCTCGGCGGAAGGAGGTGCCAAGAATCAGTTCGTATTGATGGATCTGTTGGGAATTTATGCGATTAAGAGTACAGCCCACTAAATATTAAAGATAAAAATTACGAATACTCTTATAAACGACGGATGGCCATCACTCGGTCTCGTTGTGATGCCTTCCCAGCCACGGATGGCTTATGGGTTCGAGTGTGTTTGAGTGGTAAGAGTTGTCTTGAATAGTCAGTGTTCGGAGTCGATTCTTTATGTCAAACAGACGCCTGGTGGTCGTGTGGTGAGGGGGCGGTGCGCGTCATACGTATCAGTCGCTCCCCTGTCACCGTGGTGAACTGGTTCGGATGCCCGTTGATACGCTGTCGCAGTTCGGAACCCGGTCGGTAGGTGGCGCCCACAACTCGCTCGCAGCGTGCAGGCATTTCCCTCCCCCCCCCCCCATAGAGCTCCGAGGGGAGGTCACCTGGCTGACCGGTTTTATCCGAGAAACCCTTATCGGGATCAACTCTCACGGTTTCCGGCGACCAGGTAATTGGATGACCTCCCCCGTGCTACGTTGCGCCGCGGCGCTGCGACCAGCCTTAATATGGTGTGGTCGCGGCGTGGGGCATTCGGCCACCGCGGTTGAGGCGCATTTCCCCCCACACACGCGAGTATCGACGGGGCAGGCAGAGGGAATAAGCATTGTGATGGAGGAGCATCATTAGAAAACACGCAGCGCATCTGAACTGCATGATCAGGCACCCCGCACAGGCAGCGGAGGACGGCATAATTACGCTTGAGCGCGCAGGGTAAGGATTAATTAGAATTTACGCCGCGCACGCCGCACACTGATTAGCATATCAAAAGCGCCCGGAACCGCCGTGCGCGTGCCAGAGGATCGCGAGCCCATTGTTCAGAACCGCATCCCTTTGAGGTGGGGAGGATAAATAGGGGCGCAAAGGGGAAATCGCTCTCTTCTCTCCAGCGCCAGGCGACAGGACGCTCTCCAGTCCAGCGACCCGAACGTCCGTGAGACGCATCGAGGCACGCTGCGAGTACGGGATCAACGAACCGCCGTGGGCATCCAACAGAGAGTAAGAAGGTGAATTGGAATCATAGCAGATAAATCGGGAATAGGTATAAAGGTATCAGCGTAGGCCAGCCTCGTCGACTCACTGATTTAACATTAAATTGCCAGGTATCAGATAATAAATCATTAATAGCGAAGCGTGGTCTCGCGTGATCTGGTCGAGCAGTGTGAGCGTGTGGGTGCGCTGTGTGCACGGTGGTTCGCCACGTGAGTGAGCGCTGCGCGGAGCTGAGCGCGCGGTGAGCGTGTGTACGCGGTGATTCTGTAGTGCTGCGGCTCGCCTCGGGGAGCGCTGCGCAGAGCGGTGCGAGAGTGGGTGTCGCGTGTGTTCACTCCTCGTGTGATACAGGTGCACGATCATAACGCGAGTAGTCAGTGTGGAGTTGGAGTGCACGGAGCGGTGTGTGTGTGTGTGTGTACGTTCGCTCCGTGTGGGTCGCAGGTACGCGATTACGAAAGGGAGGTATCGTGGTTATCCCACCATGCCTACTACGCGGACCCGCGGTGGAGGGGAATCATCGGGCGACGGCTCCCACACCATGGGTGAGGAACCTAGCAGCGGTTCGCTTAGCAGCGGGGGGCGATTGATGATGTTAGCCCGGCGGTTAGCATTATCGAATGCCGGCGAAACCATAGCGGGTAATAGGGAGGTGGGTAACGTAAACGGAATAGGGGATGCAGGCGGGAGGGATCTCGGGGGCTAGCGACCACAACATAATGGTGTCAGAAACGGGACGATCCCCCGCACCCCCAAGGGAAAGAGGCCCCCCAACCCAGGTTAAAATCAAATGCACATTTACGGGCAAAGGAATTCCATCATGGAAATCGTTTGCCCGCAGCATCAGGGGGGCTAAAAAGGTTAATGGGTGGTCGGATGAGGAGGCGTTGCAGCAGTTAGAAATACATTTAGATGGACGGGCAGCTGACTTTGTGGAAGCTTTGCCCGCAAGCGCACAAACTCAGTGGGAAAAATTAATGTGCGAACTCGAACGGCGCTTCGGCGCCTATGACGAGGAGGAGGCGCAGGCGGCCTTAGAGGCACGCCGCCGTCAGCCCGGCGAGGATCTGCGAGATTACGCCGAGGACGTACGCATGTTGACCCAGCTCGCGTACCCGGAGCACGAGGCGAAAGTAATTGAGAGCCTCGCCGCCGGGAAGGTCCAGCGATATTTGGCACGCACCCCGTGGTGGCAGCCAAATATAGACGGTGCACGCCTCTCCTTTAACACACTTGTCGAGCGCGCGCGCAAATGCGAGAAGCTCTCTGGTGAGCGCGCCCAGCCTCGAGGGAGGGGACGAGAGTGCGCCGTAGCGAGCCTACTCTCGGACGAGGAGGAGGAGCTCGCCATCGCCGGAAGGGGACGGGCAAGGGAGCCCCAGAGACCCAGCGAGACTACCCCGGGGTGGGTAGCCGGTTACAGACCGGCATGGGAGATATAGACGGTAAGATAACCCAAGTACGCGAGGAAGCGAATAAAAATATGACCAAACTGCAATCCTCCGTTGAGAGCCTCCAGTCTGAGATGGGGGAACTACGCGCCACGGTAGGAGGAGGGTAGCCCAATTAGAGTCGGATGTGGGACAACTGCGTACTGGGGGAGGGAGAGGGAGCGGGCAGGGGACCCGCTACGGAGCCCCCCCCTCCCCGGGCATGTTATATGTGCGATCGCCGAGGGCATCTAGTGAGAGACTGTCCTGAAATCACCCGAGCTAGGCAGACGCGGGGGTTAAACTCCAACGCCCCCTAGAGCGCGGACCAACTAGGGGTGCAATCGACGCGGTCCCGATACAAATAGACGATAATGAGAATAATGGCGAGCGAGTGATCTCCACACAGGTTCCAGCAACAACGCCCACAGAAACGGTGACTCCTGGCGACTGGCTACGGGAGCTGGTGGCGGGGATCACGGGGGCCACGTCGCTGGTGGAAGGGGAGGTAAACGGAGTGCGTACCCGAATCCTGCTGGACACGGGGGCGGTGGCCTCGCTCGTGAGCGCAGCGCACTGCAGCGCGATCGGGGTCGACGTGCGTCACCTGCAGGCCCCGGACCGCGCGCTGCACACTGCGAGCGGAGCCGGAATGGGGCTGCTGGGGAGAGCCACCCTAGAGGTCCGCATAGGCAGCCAGGTGTGCACCCAGAGTTCTACGTGTCGAGTGCGTTGTGTCACGAGTGTATCGCAGGTACCGACCTCTTAGAACGGCTGGGACTCAACGTGCAACCCCGCCAGCGATGCGCCACCATGGAGAGCAACGGCGAGCGGATACCGTTCCTGGGACGAGAACCAACGCGCCCCCGCTTCGCACCTGTGGCCGCTATCCTGGCGACGGCAGTCACCATCGGGCCGCTCACCGAGATGCTGGTGCCGGTGGCAACATCCCCCACCGACCCCGCGCTCCGACCATCAGGGGAGGTAATGCTAACTCCTCACCCGGAGTTGGCAAAACGGTATGGGGTTGTGGGATCCGCCACGTTGGTAAACGCAGATGGGGACCGATTGTTTATGCGGATGTTTAACCCCCACAATACCCCAGCGATACTGCGACGGCGCACCCCGATAGCCACAGTACACCCCCTGCACGCACGCCACTCTAACGACTCGGTGTTCGCACTCTGGGCTGAGGACCCCGGTCGTCCTGAGGGTGACCAGGACCTGGCCTGGCGAGTCGGCCCGACTCCCCGAGCCGAGGTCGTTCCCCTGCTCGACGCGTTACATGTACCATGGGCGGATTTACCTAAGGGAGAGGCCGATCGGCTGCGCGAGTTACTGCAGGAATATGCCGACGTGTTCAGTGAACACGACTCGGACGTGGGTCGGACCGACCTTGTTAAGCACCAAATTGACACCGGTGCAGCCCGACCCATCAAACTCCCTGCGTACCGAGTGGGCGCACCCGAACGCGCCCAAATCAAAGAGGCAGTTGGGGACATGCTTCGCGATAACATAATTCAGCCCTCGGCGAGCCCCTGGTCAGCCCCAGTGGTACTAGTAACGAAAAAGGATGGGTCAACCCGGTTCTGCGTCGATTACCGTAAACTGAACGCAGTCACGCTCGGCGATGCCTTCCCCATACCCCGCATCGACGACACCTTCGACAGCCTCGCCGGAGCGCGATATTTTTCCACCCTCGATCTCGCGTCCGGGTACTGACAGGTGGAGATGGCGGAGGAGGATCGGCCGAAAACCGCATTCACCACCCCGATGGGGCTATTCGAGTTTCGAGTACTCCCGTTCGGACTCACCAATGCGCCCGCGACGTTCCAGCGGCTGATGGAGTTGGTGATGCGGGGCTTGCAATGGGAACAGTGCCTGATTTACTTGGATGATGTGATAGTGTTCAGTAGATCTTTGTCTGAGCATTGGTCCAGGCTACGAGAGGTGTTCCAGCGACTGCGAGCGGCTCATCTCAAGCTCAAGCCACGTAAGTGTTACATCGCACAACGCGAGGTGGAGTACCTCGGGCATCCCGTGTTTCACGGGGGGACGCTGCCGGCAGGCAACGGACCCCCGAGAGGCCGCGGCCACTGACCCCCCCCAGCGAGAGAGAGTGCAGTGTGCGCCACAGAGACCCTCACAGGTGACACCGAGGATCCCGTCGACCGCCCAGCAAGCGCGGGACCCACGGCTCGGGACCCGGCGGATCACCCCGCCCCGATCGGACGGATCCAGGAGGACGTCGGCTGCGCCTTCCCGGGCCTGAATGACGAGCAGCTGAGACAGACCCAGCAGTGGGATCCCGATCTGGCGGCGGTGGAGGCGGCACTGCGGGAGGAAAAGAGCGCCCTACCAGGACCCTGGAGCGGTTTGTATGGCCGGTTGTGTGTGCAGAATGGAGTGGTACGGGAGTTAACCGAGGCCGGCCAGCCGGGGTGCATCTGTGTTCCTGCCCAGGTACGACCCCAGCTGCTACGGCTGGTGCATGACCACCCGCTCGGGGGCCATGACGGGGAACGACGCACTCGAGAGACCCTGCGTCGCCAGTATCTCTGGCCCAAATTGGCACAAGACGTGGCCGCCTGGGTACAGGGCTGCCGCGCCTGTCAGCAGTGCGGGCCGAAACCGGCACGATACCAGGTACCCCTAAGGCCGTTCCGCGTCAGCCGCACGAATCAGCTGGTCGGGATCGACCTACAGGGGCCATTCCCGCGATCCCATCGAGGCAACCGGTATATCCTAGTCGCAGTAGAGTATTTCACCCGCTACCCCGTGGCAGTGGCCATCTCTGATAAAACGGCCTTGGTGGTAGCCCGGGCATTCGTGGAAAATTACGTACTTAAGCACGGGATCCCAGAACGAGTCCTCACTGACCAGGGTAGCGAGTTCGAGGCCGAGTTGTTCCAGGCACTGTGCCGAGAGTTCGGAATCCAGAAGGACCGAACCACAACGTACCACCCCCAAGCGAACGGTATGGTGGAGCGCATGAATCAGACCTTAGCGGGGAAACTCAAACGTATGGCGGCCGCAAATCAACGGGATTGGGATGAATACCTCCCCTACGCCCTTTTCGCCTACGCCACCACCGTACACACGTCGACGGGACAAACCCCGTTTCTAATGATGTTTGGCCGTGAGTCTCGTTTACCCGCAGATCTGCTATTCGGCGTTCCTTCCCCCCAGCCGGAGGAGGGAAGCCGCCCCATGGAACACCTGATGGAGACCCTGCGAGAAGCCCGAGGCCGAGCAATACCCACAAGGGGAAGCCGCGCATCGGCGGCAAGAACAGGGTGCCCGACCCCGCATGGAACCCCCCTTATTCCTGACCGGCGCTAAGGTGTGGCTACACACCCCTCGCGTCGGGGCCGGGCAGGTGGGGAAGCTGACTACCTACTGGCGAGGTCCCTGGACCGTGGTGCGGCAGATCTCCCCCTGGACGGTACTAATCTATGGCGGGGAGAGGGGTCGAGAGATGGTGGTCAACGTCCGCCGCTTAAAACCATGGAAAGTGGCCCCGGCGAGAGAGAACCCTGTCGCCCGAAGGCCCCGAAATCCCGGGGTACCTGCACCCCTCGTGTTGGAGGGCCTCGCACACTACATGGGCCCCGCCGGGCCCCCGAGACACCCCGATCCAGTCAGGAGACGACGCAGACGACGGCTCCTAAACCCTTCTGCTGCTGAGTTTGTGCCCCAGCCCGCAGGTACCGAGGGACAGGGAGAGCCGCTGGAGTGGAGGAGGAGGCCGCCGCAGGAGCTACAGAGGACGGAGCCACCCGCCCCGAGACCAGCCACGAGGTCCGGACGGATCCCCCGGACCCCGCAGCGTTTCCTCGTGGGCGCGGCCCAAGCAAGGTGCTCCAGTCAACCCGGGACGGGGACTGGCACCTCGGGGGGCTATGTGATGTCGTCGCCACGAAGCCGTTCAGCAGGCGCCCCATCTACGACCTCGCCACCACCAAGCGACGGAGCCGACCCCGCGTCCCCCCTCACCTCACCTCACATGAACACACCCGCACGCATTTCCCCCCCCCCCCCAGGGGAGGTCACCTGACCGACCGGTTTTTATCCGAGAAACCCTTATCGGGATTAACTTTCACGGTTTCCGGAGACCAGAGAGGCGACTCGGACGCATAGTGCGCAATTGATGGGGCAGGTGGTGGAGACATGCGGAGGCTCCGCGCTTAACTTCCACAGCAGGCCGTGGTGATGGACGCCGCTGCAAAATGCGCAAGACCATGGCGCGATGCATGAGAAAGGGTTTAATTAGAATAAACGCCGCAACACGCAGCACATCCGATTAGGCATAATACAACTTGATTTCCAAATTCAACCGCCTCTCAACCAAAAAACGGGACCCACACATTAAAAAGCTAGATGTTAACAAAGTCGTAATTAATCGCAGTAACAGTTCTATTTCTGAAGGTCTGAAATCCGTTTTAGCTAAAGGACTAAACTTTGCAGTCACACCTAGACACATACCAGTTAATGATATAATTGCTCGAGTAGATGTAGCTCTCAAGGGCCTGAGTCACATCGCTGCAGACGTAGCAAGATCTGAAATCTTTGCAACTCTCAAAAACGCTAAGATGCCAGCTAGCAACATCAGCAAAGATGAGCGTTTTGAATTAGATCAATTAAAAAAGAGGGATGACATTGTCATCCTCTCAGCCGACAAAGGCAATGCCACTGTCATCATGGACAAAACAGAATACAACTACAAAATCCAAGAACTACTCAACGATGGCAGCTATACAAAAATAAAAAGAGACCCCACCAACAGCCTCGTCTCTAAAACCAAGCAAATCATTTCTGACTCAACCGCATTAATTGATCAGACCAAACAGTTCTCGTTGAAACCTTCTGCAGCCAGGCCACCAAGATTATACGGCTTGCCAAAGATACATAAAGAAGATACACCTCTTCGTCCCATTGTCTCTACTATCAACTCCCCCACCTATAAACTGGCTTGTTTTTTGTCTGAAATCCTACGGCCTTTCACTGGAAAAACCACCTCTGCGGTACTAAACTCTACTGACCTGGTATCGACAATCAAGGGGATTGCCCTGTCCCCAGAGGACCTGCTTGTCAGTTTTGATGTGGTTTCCTTATTCACCAAAGTTCCTGTACCTGACACCATCGCAATCATTGAAGACTTGGTTCATCAAGGACTGAATGCTGGGTACCCCCCCTGGTGAGACACTGCTTAACCAATACATACTTCACCTGGAATGGAACTTTCTACAAGCAAATTGAGGGCACCCCAATGGGCTCCCTCCTATATCCGGTTGTAGCCAACATCTTCATGGAGAAATTTGAGACTGACGCCATCCAGACTGCCACTCTACGCCCGACCTTATGGAGGTACGTAGATGACACTTTTGTCATCTGGCCACATGGCCGGCCTGCTCTAAACCAATTTCTCGACCACATCAATTCCATACACACAGCCATCAGATTCACCATGGAAGTCGAAAAAGATGGCAAGCTACCCTTTTTGGATGTCCTAATTAAAAGGAGACCTGATGGTTCAATGAGCCACTCTGTCTACAGGAAAGCCACCCATACGGATGCTTACCTAAAACCGGATTCCCACCACCATCCATCGCAGAAGAATTCCCTCATCAAGACTCTATACCATAGAGCCCAATGCATTTCCGACCAGGAACACATTGCCAGTGAACTCAAACACGTACGCCAAACTCTTAAGGCTAATGGTTACTCCGACTACACAATCCGCAAGGCCATCACTCCAACCATCAAGAAGAATCCTGTTGAGGAGCCTTTCAAGACCATCACCTTACCCTACATTGCTGGGGTCACAAAAAAGATCTCCAAATCCTGATTAAACACAAGATCCAGGTCCGATTCAACACAGTACAAAAAAAATCCGTGATCTGGTCCCGTCTGTAAAAGATGTGGTTCCAGACATACAGTACCCTGGCGTCTACAAACTAAGTTGCCTCTGTGGTAGCAGTTACATTGGAGAAACCAAACGACATGTCTCGGACCGCATCCGTGAACATAAAGCAGACCTGAAACACGGTAGGACAAACTCCTCAGCCGTGGCAGATCACTGTTACAATTCAGTGGGCTCACATGACATTGACTTCTCCAAGACAGAGGTTCTCTGCAAGCCAACTGGCTTTCATGAGAGATTCGTTCATGAGGCTATCCACATATACAAACACAGAGATAATTTCAACCGAGAAGATGGATTCTGGCTTAGCAATCATTGGAAGGACGTAATAAACCATTTCGGATCTTAACTGATTGTGTTCACATTTACGGTGACTTTCAGACCGCGTTCCACTCACTGGCATTGTATTCTCCGCAGGGAATAGATTCTTTGCTCCGCTGCAAGTTTCCCCTCACTACTCATCCATTGACACGACGGTCAATGGTACAGTGTATAATAACAAATAGTATAACATTTATATGCTTAATACAATGTACAAAGTAATATATAGTATCGTAATTGTATAGTAAATATATAGCAGTGTGATACACATTAAGGTGGGTAGAATAATACAGTGTTATATTAAAATGTATAAGGTATAGGGTGGTTTATAGCAATACAGTATATAAATTAATGTTGGGTTTGTCTATGGCAGTATATAGTATGCAGTTTATACTTTAGTTTTTTACGTGGTTGTTTAGTAACTGCAGCTACATACTATTAACATTCCTTTCCTTTGTTAATGCTACCCCCCTTCCCCCTCCCTTTGATGCTGATAATCCTGCATAATGCACGGGCATAATATTAATTTGAAACCCCCCCGCCCACCTCCTACGCATTTTCCATATGCTAAATTCCTCTTGATATGCAAATTATTTTGTTAAGGTGCTCTTCTTCCCACCTCCCCCCTCCAACCCAGCTTAAATATACGCTCCAAGCTTGGTGGTGTTTCATACTTCACCTGAGGACGGCTGCTTGCGTTGTGGGCGAAACGTCGTGAGAATTGTTTTATTATGTTTTTATTATTTTATTATTTTCCTTCTACGTGACTTTATCGAAAGAACCAAGAAGACAGTTCCAGGTAGTCAACAATAAATCATTAATAGCGAATCGTGGCCTCGTGTGATCTCGTTGAGCAGTGTGAACGCGTGTAGTGCTGCTTATACAGCGGCTCGCCTCGTGGGAGCGCTGCGTAGAGCGGCGCACGAGTGGGTGTCGCGTGTGTGCAGTGTGTGCGCTCGTAGTGTGGGGGAAGGGGTCGGTGCGTCCGCAGGTACCCGCTCCGTCTATCGCCGCAGGGACTCGCGCGGTGTGAGGGCAGCGTCATTCGCCCTCCGACCCCTGACCCCCGTTTAGAGCGCGTGATCCGTGGAGAGACAACGCAGCATGTACAGGTGAACGAGAGCGTGCGGCGAGCTATGCCTCTCACACGAGCTCGCGGAGGGACGGACCAGGGAGGGGAGCCGTCGGGCAATGAGCCCAGCGACGGCAGCAGCTGCTCGCAGAGCAGCGAGGGGTCGACGAACGGCAGAACCCCTGCCATAGGTACGGAGCAGGGAGGGACTTCGGGGACCAGCGGCCCCAACAACTGTATAGTATAGTGTATAGTAGTGTAGTAAATATAAGTGTTTAGAGTAGTGTATAGTAGTGTAAAGTGTATATTACTATAGTGTAGTATATAGTAGTGTAGTGGATACCAGTGTAGTGTATAGTAGCGTACTGTATAGTACAGTGTAGTATATATGTGTATAGTGTAGTATATTGAAGTGTATAGTGTATTGTATAGTGGAGTGTATAGTAGTGTAGTGTAGTATATATAAGTGTATAGTAGTGTATTGTATAGCTTTGTAGTGTATAGTATAGTGTATTGTATAGTAGTGTACTGTATAGTATAGAGATATAAGTGTTTAGTGTAGTATACAGTAGTGGAGTGTATAGTAGTGTAGTGTACATTACTATAGTGTATAGCAGTGTATAGTAGTGTATGCCAGTGTAGTGTATTGTATCGTGCAGTGTATAGTAGCGAGGTAGTTAACATTTCCCAGCCACCGTGATGATTATGGTGTAACCCACGACCTCCTGTACACCAGGCGAGGTAGTTAACATCTCAATTACCAAGGCGTCAACACCAACGAAGGCCCAGACGACCACCAAACCTCAGGGTCGTTGAAATAGCAGCAGCAGAACTCATCCGCAAGTTGTGGAGACCTGCAGAGACCCACACAGCGAGTTGGCACAGCAGGGGCCCACAATGTGGTGGTAGCATCAGCCACTGTCTCAGTCAGTTGACATGTAACACCTGCTGGGTCTGCCCCGTGACCTCCTCCTGCCACGTGGTAGCCTCAAAGTGCACATGGCCTGGCACAAGCGTCGTGGTGACGTCACCGCCACTTAGTGGCGAATGGCGGTTGTTGTTGTGTGTGTGAGTGTTAAACTGTGAGTGTGTGTACACGTGTTGTACCGTAGCAAGGCTCTGCAGGTCACCTTAGATGCACCCAAGCTCACGGGCCCACAGGGGGCAGCAGAGTTCCTATGACCACTGTTTCATTGCTTTAATGGCTTTATTTTGGTGATTTTTGAAAAGTTTTTCGGTTTGGCCATGTTTGTTTGTTGTAGTACAGAGTTAGACTGATGGCCTTAATCTAAGTTGTCTTGTGGTTGTTGTTGTTGTTTGACTTGCATCCCACTGGGATTTTTGCACACAGCATTGGTGTATGGTGCTTTTTCTGCAATATTTTGCTGTCTTTTCTTGGATTTTCTGTTTGCACTTAGTCACATAGTCACTTTAAGATGTTTTCTTGTTCATGTTTTTGTTTTTTTGTTTGTTGCGGTTGCACCCGATTCAAGAGCCGAATGGCTCACAGGGCTATACCTAATACATGAAAACTTGAAACTTGAGGCGTGTGGGGGTTGACCGAAGGTGACCACCCCCCCCCGCCTCTTACACTGGTCAACGTGTGTCCACACTAGGACCTTCAAGTTCATGTTCATGTATTAGGTGTGGCCCTGTGAGCCATTTGGCTCTTGAATCGGGTGCAACCTCAACAAACAAAAAACAAAAACATGAACAAAAACATCTTAAAGTGAATATGTGACTGAGTGCAAACAGAAAATCCAAGAAAAGACAGCAAAATATTGCAGAAAAAGCACCGTTACACCAACGCTGTGTGCAAAAATCCCAGTGGGATGCAATTCAAACAACAACAACAACCACAAGACAACTTAGATTAAGGCCATCAGTCTAACTCTGTACTACAACAAACAAACATGGCCAAACCAAAAAACTTTTCGAAAATCACCAAAATCAAGCCATAAAAGCAATGAAACAGTGATCATAGGAACTGTGACCGAATTTTCACAATAAACGACGTAAACAACATGTACCACCAGAACCCTGCAGCCATAGCTGGCTGCATGAGTCACTCCACAACAGCAGGAGCATCAGTCGGAGTATCAACATTTTTCAATGCACCTTTAAGATCAGCGCACTAAATCAAAACACAGATCATACTTCATGTAAGCTGACGTGCGCAGCGATCGCTGTCGTGGTGGAGTTGATCGTATTTTACTGGGATAATCCCTTTTGACTCCACACCAAGCTGTCTTTTTGTGCCATGTATAAGGTGCTACATTCGTGAACGAATGCAATGAAAATCAGGTTGATTCACGAGAACAGCATGTTCTTTTTCTGCCATAACAGAGAAAGAATGTATATATAACGTGACATTTTGGCAGACTGGCCCAACTTTATTTATGCCCATAGGATAATGAAAGATAATGCATAAGAATAGGGTAAATCTATTCTTATATTTTCACACACACTCACACAGACCCACAGACTCACAGAGACCCACAGACTCACAGAGACCCAGGTCACGTGACTGACCCCTTCGCCCCGCCCCCTTTCATCTTCTCTCCCCCGAGCCCCGCCCCCTGGCCACGCCTCCTGCGTCACGTGTCCACGGGCCCTGACATCCGGGGCCCTGACATCCGGGGCCCTGACATCCACATCCGGGCCTCGCCTGAGCCAACACGTGCGCAGCCTGGGCCCTTCTTCCCGCCACTTCTCCGTCGACTGCCTGCAGAGGAGACCTCGGCAAGAGAAGGCAATTGACCCCCTTTTATTAGCCGGGTCAAAGGGTAAAGGTGTCTGTGTGCCGAGGGGTGAGGTCAAAGGTCGGGTAAAGGTCAGCTTGTTTTGACCTTGCCTTGCCTACTGGCCATGTGCTAATCCTAAGAGACGCTGCTCAACAATGACAGGATTCTGTGAGGTTTGCGTTGCGTTTGTTATCGTGTAGAGGGTGAACGCCACAGGTAGCCAGGGCTCGCCTTGTTCAAACCCCCTTTTAGTCTGTACCCAACTCTCACGTGAAGAGAATCTGTGCTAGAAACCATGACATTGTTACGTGTAATGCGGCATTTCTTCCTAAATTGCAAGCCGCGTTAATTACACTGGTCAACAACAACAAAAACATGTTTTTCTGGCCTGGACTGTTGCAGCTGTTCTAGGCTAATTTCAGGGTGCCGATTCTAAATCTGATCTCAGATTTGCTCTATCACGTCTATTTTTTATGCTATCGGCATACCCCATTTTCATTGATTTTACCCGAAATTAACTCTGTCACTTATGATTGCAAGTTGTTGCGAGTCAGTGACTGCTTTAGTGTTAAAATACGGTGCTGTATTTTTAGGAGAGTGTGCATATAATATCATTTTATGTAGATATCCACATTTATTTAATATTTTTATTCTGCCGTTTTTATTGAAAATGCAATATTTGATAATATCTCAAAAACCTGATGTGATGGACAAAAACTGATGCCAGATTTGGAATCATCAGCACCCCAAAATGACCTTAACACCGTTGGAATACCTTATGCCACAAAAAGTGTGTTGACCAGTGTTATGTATGCAATGTTAGTGTGCTGATGTCGACGTAGCCTTTGACCAGATCACTCACAATGCACGCAGCCTTTTCCGATTTTGTAAGCTAAGCAGGGTTTGTGTCAGAAGTGCTTTGGATGGGTTGACCACCACCACCACCACGTGCAGTATAAAGGTGCTGTGGGCGTTGTAGACAGCAGTTGGCAGTGCAGAAACCCCCATTGGTGTACTGCACTCCCCACCACCACCTCCACCACAAACCCCACTGACCAGCGTGGTGAAGTATAGTCAAATATCGCTCTTGACCCGACCCACAAGACGTGTGCGGAGGTCATCATCCAGCAGTGGAATTATTCAAGCGGACTGTACATGTATGATGCGAGAGTTCCTATACATGTACACGCGTGTGCGTACACATGTATCGGCAGTGTGACAAGATGACATCACCTCTTTTCACGACCCTGAGTCACATTCCCCTGGGGTCATTAAATAGGGCAATCAGTCACGGACGCCAGTGCAGATAATAAGATGGTGCCATTGTCTATGATCATGACGCTCAGAGGAGGAACGCTATCGAGATGTAATTGTATAACAACAGCTCTTTAGTAGTAGGTTTTTACCCTTTAAACTGGTACAAAAACTGACACCTTTATACAAGGCATCATGTTTGCAATAACCACAACACAAGCAGTCAAAATGCAAACAAAAAGAAACAACTCTGATGATGATAATGATATGCACTGTCCTTGATGTTGATTGGTCCACACCCCAGACAGCTTTTCTTAGAGCCTAGTCTCGATTGGTGTTGGTTTCCTTTAATAATCTTTGCTTTGCAGGTGTGCTTGGACGTGGGAAACACAACGCGAGAACGAGATGGACGTCAGCTGCCACCACAACGAGACGATCGCATTCTTCTACCGCAACAGCAACAAGCCGCTCTACGACGAGTGGTCCTTCACCAGCACGCTGGTCATGGTGCTCGGCCTGACCTTGTGCCTCGGCATCATTCTGGCCAACGCCCTCGTCATGTTCGCCGTGTACATCAACAAGACACTCCACCACCCCGTCTACTTTCTCATGGCCAACCTGGCCGCGGCGGATTTCTTTGCCGGAGTGGCGTACATCTACCTGGTTGTCAACACGGGGCCCAACACTCGCAAGCTGTCGCTGGAGACCTGGATGCTGCGCCAGGGGCTGATCAACACGAGCCTCACCGCCTCCGTCGCCAGCCTCCTGGTCATCGCCATCGAGCGCCACGTCGCGCTGTTCCGGATGCAGCGGATGAGCGAGCGGCGCGTCGTGACGGTCGTCGCGATCATCTGGCTCGTGGCCATCATCGCCGGCGCCATGCCCAGCATGGGCTGGAACTGCGTCTGCGACGTCGGCACGTGCTCCACCATGGCGCCGCTGTACAGCGCCAGCTACGTCGCCTTCTGGGCCGGCTACAACCTCTCCATGTTCCTCATCATGGCGGGGCTCTACGGCCACATCTTCGTGAACGTGTGGAGGGACAGGATACCCGTGCTGCAGAATAGCTCCAGGTGCTCCCGGAGGCAAGACGCCCCGTGAGCTTGCTCGTAACGGTCACCATCATGTTGGGTAAGCGTTGTGGGTCTGTCTGGGCAGAACATTCGACAACACGATTCACGATAATTGTTTTTTTACCCTTCTATCTGGCAACAAAACTGACACCTTTTTTACAAGGAGTCACGTTTGCATAGACCACAATACCTGCAGTCATAATGCAAACAAAAAACATAACTCTGATAATGTACGCACTGTCCTTGAAGTTGATTGGTCCACACCTGAGACACCTTTCCTTAGAGCCTAGTCTCACATGGTGTTGGACCAGATGACGCCAAAAGGCGCACAACTGTTTTTTTGTTTGCATTACGACTGCAGGTATTGTGGTCTATGCAAACATGACTCCTCGTAAAAAAAGGTGTCAGTTTTGTTGCCAGATAAAAGGGTAAAAAAAAAGCAATTATCAAGGCTGGTCTTGTTCCACGCGTCGCTGCCAAAAATGGCTCGTGCCGTCTCTCCCAGGAGCCTTTATCGTGTGCTGGACGCCGGGCCTGGTGATTCTGCTGCTGGATTCCTTCTGCTCGGACTGCAACGTCCTGGCCTTCGAGAAGTACTTCTTGCTCATAGCGGAGCTCAACTCCGCCATGAACCCCATCATCTACTCGTTTCGGGACACGGAGATGATCGCCACTTTCAAGCGCATCCTGAGCTGCCGAAAGGCGGGATGCGTCGCAGCGAGCGGCTCCGAAAAATCAATTTCCACGTCGAATCCCAACCTGGTTACGGAGATCGGTCACGTGACCACCGCGAGTGCGATGAAGATGAATCAGATTGTCATCTAATATCTAATTGGGCTAACCATGCATGTTTTGATAATTGTTCTTTTACCCTTCTATCTGGCAACAAAACTGACACCTTTTTTTTACAAGGAGTCATGTTTGCATAGACCACAATACCTGCAGTCATAATACAAACAAAAGAGTACACGAGCTTGGAGCATGTATATAAGCTGGGTGCCTTGACAAAGGAATTTGCATATCAAGAGGAATTTAGCATATTTATGGGAAATGCAGGAATGTGATTAGTACTACTTATGCCTGTGCATTATGCAGGATTAGCAGCATCAAAGGGAGAGAATATGGGAAATGCAGGTATGTGATTAGTACTACTTATGCCTGTGCATTATGCAGGATTAGCAGCATCAAAGGGAGAGGATATGGGAAATGCAGGTATGTGAATAGTACTAATTCAGCATCAAAGGGACAGACCTGGTTTTCACCTGAGGACGGCTGCTTGCGTTGTGGCCGAAACGTCGTGAGAATTATTTTATTATGTTTTATTTTTATTATTTTATTATTTCCCTTCTACGTGATTTTACCGAAAGAACCAAGAAGATGAATCCCTGCAGTCACGAAAGCTTTAAATCGAAAAATAAAACAAACAAAAACATAACTCTGATAATGTATGCACTGTCCTTGAAGTAGATTGGTCCACATCTGAGACAGCTTTCCTTAGAGCCTAGTCTCACATGGGTGTGGACCAATCAACTTCAAGGACTGCACACATTATCAGAGTTGTGTTTTTTGTTTGCATTATGACTGCAGGTATTGCGGTCTATGCAAACATGACTCCTTGTAAAAAAGGTGTCAGTTTTGTTGCCAGATAGAAGGGTAAAAAACCAATTATATTTTTTACTGGCAAATGAGGTTCCAGTGGTGATGCATGTTTTACTCGGAAGCTTGTTGTTTCAAAGATATGTTTTACACAAGTCACATTTAACTTGGTGTTTCTTGAATAGGGTTTTACTGGAGGATGCGTTGTTTTTCGTTGGTTCTCTTCCTGTTCAAATGACGGCTGCCCCCCAGCACACACGAACTCGTGTTCACGTGGCCCCCCTTGCGAGCGTCCGTGTTAACGTGGCTGTGTGTGTGTGTGTCCTTCAGGGACATTGTAAACAAAAATCTCGTATTTTGAAAAGCGTCGCTCAATATTTCTGTATTTATTTTTCTTTCTTTTTTATTTATTTTGGGGGCCTTTAAACGCTTGTTCAGAATTTAGTTCCGAGCCCATTTTGCGTTGCGTTTTCTTTTGAGCAAGGCAATCGTCTTGTGTGAGAATACTGCCTCCGTTGTGAGAGAAGTCGGTTGTTTTGTGGTGATTATTGTGTAATTATTGCGGCAGTTGCTTTTAGAAAACCGGTGGTTTATTTTTGTCTACAAACAAGATGCTGGACCAGCAGGCAGGGTTGATTGGAAATGACCGCTCGTTTTTCCATCTTTGTTCTCACTTCACATTGGCAGCAATCACAAAGGCTCCGTGAACGTTGTTAAGCTACGAGCATTGTGTAACCTTCACGTGGTTCTCGTGACGAAATGGCAAAATGTAACTTTCTTGCACTGTACAAATGTTGGGAGATGTGGGTTTCGTCGTAAAGAGAGTTACAGCACCGTTATTTTGCCGTTAACATTCACTTTTAATCTTTAACGACGGCCACATTTCCACAGTGCAGTGATCGTACTGAGATGTGGGCGCGGTCCCGCCAGTCATCGATGTATCCACACAGCGCAGATTCTACTGGCTGCCAGGAAGGCCACAATGACATTACAATGTGATACTGGTAGGAACCACCTGGTTCCACCAGCCCACAGGGGATTATTGTGTCTGTCCGTCCGTCGTGCATCCAAAAATGGGAGGGGTGGGGCTGGGTTGAGAGGGGAGGGTGGGGAGGGGCTAGGTGGGGTGGGGCTGGTGGGAGGGGCTGGGTGGTTAGGGGCTGGATGGGGGGTGGGAGGGGTGGGGCTGGGTGGAGAGGGGAGGGTGGGTAGGGGCTGGGTGGGGAGGGGCTGGGTGGGTAGGGGCTTGATGGGGGGTGGGTGGGAGGGGTGGGAGGGGTGGGGAGGGGCTGGTCACCCCGTGGTGCCCTTATAAAACTCAACGTTTAACCTACTCACGCCGGCTTGTGCCCGCCCTCACAGTCGGGCATATTTGCGGAATACACCACGCCGCCGTTGACCCTGCAGGCCATTGACCGAGCAACCCAACGTTCCTACCAGCTCCCTCCGCAGCAGGAATGTGTTTGAGAGCAAGTCATAGTAATCGCCCACATCGAATTGTTCGTGCTGTTGAGAGCTGGGCTGCTGTGCGCTTTGGTATCGCAAGTTATAAGATTACAAGACCCCGCGATGAAAACTTTGCGGTTGGGAAATGGCAAAGGAGAGAACGGCACTCCCCACCATTACCTTGAGGGAAGTTTTAGCTGTGTTGAAATCTCGGCAAAAAAAATGTTTTAACATTATCATCAGTCTGGTTCCCAGATAATTGAGTTGGTGTTTCTGTGCGGTATGAGCGCCAACTGTTTAAAGGACTGAGTTGCAAAAAAAGTCTTCATGAATTAGTTTTTGGCAGAGCGACGTTTCTCTCTGCGATGAGATATTAAACCTGGTTACAATGTGTGTGTGTGTGTCTTCAAGAATTAGTTTTGGCAGAGCGACGTTTCTCTCTGCAATGAGATCTCATTAAACCTGGGTACAATGTGTGTGTGTGTCTTCAAGAATTAGTTTTTGGCAGAGCGGCGTTTCTCTCTGCGATAAGATATCATTAAACCTGGGTACAATGTGTGTGTGTGTCTTCAAGAATTAGTTTTTGGCAGAGCGACGTTTCTCTCTGCGATGAGATATTATTAAACCTGGTTACAATGTGTGTGTGTGTCTTCAAGAATTAGTTTTTGGCAGAGCGGCGTTTCTCTCTGCGATGAGATATTATTAAACCTGGGTACAATGTGTGTGTGTGTCTTCAAGAATTAGTTTTTGGCAGAGCGACGTTTCTCTCTGCAATGGGATATCATTAAACCTGGTTACAATGTGTGTGTGTGTCTTCAAGAATTAGTTTTTGGCAGAGCGACGTTTCTCTCTGCGATGAAATATCATTAAACCTGGGTACAATGTGTGTGTGTGTCTTCAAGAATTCGTTTTTGGCAGAGCGGCGTTTCTCTCTGCGATGAGATCTCATTAAACCTGGTACAATGTGTGTGTGTGTGTGTCTTCAAGAATGAGTTTTTGGGAGAGCGGCGTTTCTCTCTGCCATGAGATATCATTAAACCTGGGTACAATGTGTTTGTGTGTGTCTTCCAGAATTAGTTTTTGCAGAGCGACGTTTCTCTCTGCGATGAGATCTCATTAAACCTGGGTACAATGTGTGTGTGTGTGCACGCTTGTGGAGGTAATGCATACTAGAATAATAAAAAACTAGTGGCATTCATGGATAAAGTTGGTGGCAAAAGCTTCCTACTGCTACCACGTGTTCAAGTGTTTATACATTTCGTATATTTTGATGGTAAAGTTTCTTTGACGTCTGTTGCGGTTGTGCAGATGCCGAACATTAAAACATTAATAACGGATATGAATTACCGAGTCTGTGGTTTTTTCGAATGTGAGCACCTGCTGTCCAGTGTCCCGTGAATTGCACGCATGGTCATGAACCTTTGTCAGTGTAGAGATGTGTAGATAATTACCAAAATGTTGACCGATGAAGTGTTACTATAGAAATCTTGGTGAACCACAACTAAGAGTGGATGATGAAAGTTCAGTAAAACCTCGGATTGCGAGTCACTTGGTCTGCGAGTGTTTTGCAAGACGAGCAATTTTTTTAAAACAAATATTAATTTGATAAACGAGCGAGGTCTTGCTATACGAGTAGTACGTTCTGTCTGCCGAGCGTCACGTGATCACAACTGATATACGAGTGCTTTGATAAACGAGTGCTTTGGATTACAAACACGTTTCCGGAACGAATTATGCTCGCAATCCAAGGTTTTACTGTAACTCAATATGATTGACCGTGACGAAACCCACCAATGATCAAATGATGTCCACTTCGATGAGATTGTCTGATTAAAGGTAATACGATCATTGAGTAAGTTGCAATGCAGATAAATAAACATGATCAATGGTACTATTGTGGAGCTAGATTTGAAGCTTTCGTGACTGCAATGATTCATATTCTTAGGTTATTTCGGTAAAGTCACCGTGTAGGTAAAAACATTAAAAAATAAAATAAAAATCACGACGTTTCGGAGGCAACACAAGCTTCCGTCTTCAGGTGGAACCGTCACAGCCACGACAGCTGTATCAAGTAAATGAGAGATTGCAGGAGCTACCACTCCGTATATATAATGGTGGTAGCTCCTGCAATCTCTCATGTACTTGATACAGCTGTCGTGGCTGTGACGGTACCACCTGAAGACGGAAGCTTGTGTTGCCTCCGAAACGTCGTGATTTTTATTTTATTTTACTTTTTAATGTTTTTACCTACACAGTGACTTTACCGAAAAAACCTAAGAATATTGTGGAGCTATTTAAATATATATTTACTCTGCTTGACTGCCCTGATAATATTTGTGGGGGGAGGGGGCTGGGGAGTTGCATTGCCCAACTTTTAAGTAGCCCAGTGCCAAAGAGTTGAGTGCTCGAATCACCTCCACCCAGAGAATGACTCCAGAGAGAATCCAGGAAGAATAAGTATAACCCGTAAAAACAAAGTTTTTCACTATAAATCCTTTATATGCGTGGCGGCTAGAGTCCTCTCGTCCTCTGGCTTGAGATGGCTGCCACCTATGGGTCAGATGATTGTCTGCCAGTATTAAGCAATTGGTAATTAAATATTTAATTTGTTTTCCCTAAACAGTGTAAAATTTTGGAAAAAAATGTTCACGAACATTAATTGTCTCGCACAACGAGTCTGTGTGCAAAATGTCAGCTCGATTGGATCACGGGAAATGGGTTAAAAAACGACCGAAAGATTTGCACGGTCGTAAGCACGCAAGCAAGCGAACTTAATATAAAGGATTTAAAAAGGAGCGGGGAAGTTGCCGAGGCACTTCTGAATCGGTCCTGGTTGTCCTCTTGCATCAACCCACACTGACCAGTCTGGTGAAGTATGGTGAAACAACCCCTATGATGACCAACGCAGTATGGGAATGTCTTCACCCAATGGTGGCTTGGCAAAGAGATATATCGTCATTATTATTGAGACATCTTAGTGTGGGTTCGATAACAAAAAATGTCATTATTTATCCGTAGAAGTCATTCTCAGTCCCAAGGACCTTTTTAAGACGACAGGTTTCATATTGGCTCACAGGGGGATGCCGTGCTCACCATCTAAGATTCTTCAAGTTCCACCCTGCCATCCTCCGTCCCTCACAGTCTCTCAGGCGAGTCGTGACACAATGCACCCGGCCCTAACAACACACCTCGCCCATCTTACGCACGCCGGGTTACTTTTGCGGTTTTTTGTTGCTCGCAGAGCTGGACTACTGGTTTTTCTGCCTGTGCGAGTGTAGAATGAACGCGGCGTCCGTGCTCACGGGGTGCTGTGCCATTTTTAAATCCTTTATATTAAGTTCGCTTGCTTGCTTGCGTGCTTGCTTACGACCGTGCAAATCTTTCGGTCGTTTTTTAACCCACTTCCCGTGATCCAATCGAGCTGACATTTTCCACACAGACTCGTTGAAAAAAAAATTCCAAAAATTTTACACTTTTTAGGCAAAAAAAAATAATTTTACATATATTCAAATTGAACTCATTCTTGGCTTTGGTTGAACGTCACAGTATAAGAGCCCAGAGCGTAACCCCTCCACAGGCCGTGGCGGAGTAGCGCAGTTGGTAGCGCCCTCGCTTCCCATGCCAAAGGTCGCGGGATCGATCCCCGCGTCCTCCACAGGCGAATGTTTTTAAATCCTTTATATTAAGTTCACTGCCACGCATATAAAGGATTTATAGTGAAAAACTTTGTTTTTACGGGTTATACTTATTGTGTGTGTGTGTAATAAACCTTCTCGAGACGACTTCTGGAATCAGTCCTTTATTTTCCACTTCCACAGTTTACACACACTCCCCGTTGCTGGCAGGCAACGGGAAGCGGGCAGACAGCCAGCAAAGTCGCACCGCTCACGTGGCACCCAGAGCCCCGTACGCGCGTGGCTCCTGCTCCCTTCGTTCCCAGGTCTGCTCCCGACTCCTCCGTCTCTCCCCCTCTTAACCCCTCGGTCACGTGGTACCCCTAAGCCAATCTCCAGTAGTCAGCGTCGAACACTCCAGATCACTCCCCGTCAACTCCCGGGACCACGCCTCTGATCCGGCTTCCCATTAGCTGAGGCCAAGATCGGCCAAGCCAATCACCTTAGCTAACATGTCGTGATCACGCCGAGGCCATGCTCCCGGGCTCTCCCCTCATTGGCTACAAAGCGGGACCGGCAAGCCGATCGCCACGTGAGTCATACATGGCTCTCATTACGTGTACGGTTATGGCATCGGGATCGTTATCTTGAGGGGGCAGTTAATGATTAATTCGGTTGTGTCGAGTGTCCCGAGGCCCTTTAATGTCCCGTGGGTTGCCGTGTTATTAGCTCGCAGTGTGACGTCGGTTTATTTTGTTGATCAGATCTAGTTTTTGTTTTTGTTGTTGTTGTGATTGCGATGTGCCACATTTCGTAACGATGTGTTTATTGTATGGGGCTTTTCTCGCGATCGCGATGTGTGGACTGTACGTACTGCATAGACTGTCTCTCTGCACGGATACGGGTTGTGAGGTGCATTGTTGTCTTCCTTGGTACGGATCGTTAATATGTGAGCCACGAACCAGGGCAGGCACTCTGATTGGTCGGGAGCTTAGCGGCAGTCCCTTTGATGTGGAAGCCTGGGTGCGGACGTCGCTGAAAGCACCGATACGGCCCACCAATGGCCGTGAAGGATCGCGGGTTAACCAAGGGATTCTTTGATGTAGAGGGGGATAAAAGGGAGGGCACTCTTATCAGTTCGCGTTCTCAAGTCAGCGATCGGAGCAGTCAGCTTGCCAGGCACTGGATCGTACGTGTGACGAGTATCAGCGCAGCCAGGCCCCGCTCCCAGTGAGAGCTTCGTGCACATCCGAGCCGAACAACGAGTACGCGAGAGAGAGAGAGCTGCGAGTTAGCATAAAAGCCTAGGGAGATTAATTCGAAATAGACGCGGTAGGTCGGGTTTAGACCGTCGGGAGATAGGCTAGCCTTACCCTGCTGATTCAGACTCTGATTCAGGTAATAGTGACTCGCAGATGCGCCGGAAATAAACCCTAAAGCATAGGATGCCGACGCTGTGTGGTCTCTGTGGTATTGAGGAGCAGAACCGGCCCTAGACCTTAGGGGGCCCTAAGCAAAATTTGGTTGGAGGCTCCTTTGATGTATGATTTTTTTCACCCACTAGCTAGCAGTGACTCTAGGGGCCCTCTGCTGGCCACGGGGCCCTTTGCAATTGCAAGGGTCGCTTAGTGGCTGGGCCGGCTCTGTTGAGGAGTGCTGGGAGTGGTGTGGGCATAGGTGTGAACGACGGGTTAACGCATGAATCTTACCCTCGATTCGGTTATCGTTACGCTTGCGCTGTGCTGTTAGTGGGTGCACGTGGTGAGCGACGGTAGGATTGCACGAGTACACGTGGGATTCTAGATTTGAAGCTTTCGTGACTGCAATGATTCATATTCTTAGGTTTTTTCGGTAAAGTCACGTAGGTAAAAACATTAAAAAGTAAAATAAAATAAAAATCACGTTTCAGAGGAAGACGGAAGCTTGTGTTGCCTCCGAAACGTCGTGATTTTTTATTTTATTTTACTTTTTAATGTTTTTACCTACGTGACTTTACCGAAAAAACCTAAGAATACACGTGGGATTATTCATACGACCATTGTTTAGATTGTGCCCGAGCGTGATGCGTGAATCCTGTCGCCAGTTACTCATCACTGCGCAGAGGGGCCGGAGGACGATTAAAGCATTTCTTTAATTCCCCAGTACACAGCAACACTTGTTCTAAAACCAATCCCGAACACCCGCCCCACAGCCCTTTAAATCATCTCAAATACAACCCCCCAATCGGCAACACGTGTGTGCGAGTGACGTCATTGCCCCTTTGACCCCTGACCCCCATTCCACACGTGATTGGTGCGTGTGGTTGTGAGTTTGAGTGGCTGCGCGTATACGAGTGTGGGCCGTGGCGTGCAGAGAGTCTTCTACCAACGTTGGGAGGAGTGCGAGTGAGGAGCAAAGAATTAATTGCAGGCAGCCGAGCGCCAGCCCCGAATCGTGCCCCACAGACAGGACTCGCGGACTCGAGGAGCCGGAGAGTGGCAGCAGCGGCTCTCACACGAGTGAGCGAGGAGTCAGGAGGCAGCAGCCCCCCCCCCTTCCCCCGAGATCAACCCTCCGCCGGGGGAGGACCCGGGGGCCAGCAGCCTCAACAAGACGCATATATTAAACACAAACTCCACTTTATTTATTGTACCAGGTAAAGCGTAATAAGCTATTCGCTTCTTTTTCGATTTAAAGCTTTCGTGACTGCAGGGATTCATCTTCTTGGTTCTTTCGGTAAAGTCACGTAGAATTGAAATAATAAAATTATATAAATAAAACATAATAACCTTCTTGGTTCTTTCAGTAAAGTCACGTAGAAGGGAAATAATAAAATAAATAAAATAAAACATAATAAAATACGACGTTTCGGCCACAACGCAAGCAGCCGTCCTCAGGTGAAGAATGAAACACCACCAAGCTTGGAGCGTCGTGATAATTATTTTATTATGTTTTATTTTTATTATTTTATTACTTCCCTTCTACGTGACTTTACCGAAAGAACCAAGAAGATGAATCCCTGCAGTCACGAAAGCTTTAAATCGAAAAATAAAACACGATAAAACGACGTTTCGGCCACAACGCAAGTAGCCGTCCTCAGGCGGACAACAGGTCTGTCGAGGAGAAAATTCTACGTGACTTTACAGAAAGAACCAAGAAGACTATTAGCTTCTTTTTCATAAGCAACCTGGCTATCTCAAATGACACCAGCTTAACAAAGTGGTTGATATCATCATCATCATCGCTGATTCACGTGGAAATTTCTAGCGGCAAAATAACGTAAACAAACTAAAACACACGATCGGTGAGGTTTGCACTCACTTTGTGAGGCAAAAGGGGGGCTAATTTCCCTCAAGAAATGCAATAAAATGTACTTTAAACCTTTTTATTAATATCTAAAAATTATCGTGCTGTACAAACCGCCGGCGGGAAAAGGCCGGCGTTGGCGAAATCAAGCGGGCTTTGGTCGCCAAGGGCATCCTGTGCGTAGTGTGGTTGAGTGGTCTAAGTTGTTAGATTCAGCCTCCAGTCTCTTTGCAGGCGTATATATTTTATTTTAAATTATTTTACATTTTATTCCTAAATCACATACTCTTTGGTTCTTTCGGTAATGTCACGTAGGTAGAAAAAAAAATAATAGATCACAAAGTTTCGATCGTAAGACAAGCGGTCGTTCTCGCTTCTGATCAGGGATCTACCCAGCCAACAGGTCCACAAAGACTGGCCCGTCGCTCTTACTCTGCAGGTTGAACCTAGGAACTGAGTTTTCAACTCTTCACTTCTTCGCTCTTCACCATCACCTCTTCACATTTCACCTCGATTCCTTTAAGTGTCAAATCTGGGATTTTCCTTCAGTTCTTGTTTCACGAGGGATGGGCTCACAAGCCAATTTCAGACTCCACTCCTTGCAGATCTTCTGATGCTTATGCGTTTTCTGGTGTAGATGAAGATTTTATGAATGTGCAAACGCCTTCCCGCAAAGTGCACCTGAAGGGTTTCTCTCCCGTGTGTGTTCTCTGGTGTCTTACAAGAGAAGATGAATGTGCAAACGCTTTCCCACACACATTGCACTTGAAGGGTTTCTCTTCCGTGTGTGTTCTCTGGTGTCTAACAAGAGTAGATGAATGTGCAAACGCTTTCCCACACACACTGCACTTGAAGGGTTTCTCTCCTGTGTGTGTTATCTCGTGTCTTTGAAGATGTTGTGACCGTGCAAATGCCTTCCCGCACAGAATGCACTTGAAGGGTTTCTCTCCTGTGTGTGTTCTCTCGTGTCTTTGAAGATGTTGTGACCGTGCAAACGCCTTCCCGCACAGAATGCACTTGAAGGGTTTCTCTCCCGTGTGTGTTCTCTGGTGTTTTATAAGAGAAGATGACTGTGAAAATGCCTTCCCACACACAGTGCTCTTGAAGGGTTTCTCTCCTGTGTGTGTTCTCTGGTGTTTTTTAAGAACATGTGACTGTGAAAATGCCTTCCCACACACAGTGCACTTGAAGGGTTTCTCTTCCGTGTGTGTTCTCTGGTGTCTTACAAGAGTAGATGAATGTGTAAACGCTTTCCCACACACACTGCACTTGAAGGGTTTCTCTCCTGTGTGTGTTCTCTCGTGTCTTTGAAGATATTGTGACCGTGCAAACGCCTTCCCGCACAGAATGCACCTGCAGGGTTTCTCTCCTGTGTGTGTTCTCTGGTGTTCTTTAAGAGTAGATGACTGTGAAAATGCCTTCCCACACGCAGTGCACTTGAAGGGTTTCTCTCCTGTGTGTGTTCTCTTGTGTTTTTTAAGAACAGATGACAGTGAAAATGCCTTCCCACACACAGTGCACTTGAAGGGTTTCTCCCCTGTGTGTGTTCTCTGGTGGGTCTGAACAACAGATGAATGTGCAAATGCCTTCCCGCAAATTGTGCACCTGAAGGGTTTCACTCCCGTGTGCGTTCTCTGGTGTGTTACAAGAATATATGACTGTGAAAATCCCTTCCCACACACACTGCACTTGAAGGGTTTCTCTCCCGTGTGTGTTCTCTGGTGTCTTTGAAGATGTTGTGACTTTGCAAATGCCTTCCCGCACAGAATGCACCTGCAGGGTTTCTCTCCTGTGTGTGTTCTCTGATGTTCTTTAAGAGAAGATGACCGTGAAAATGCCTTCCCACACGCAGTGCACTTGAAGAGTTTCTCTCCCGTGTGTGTTCTCTGATGTCTTACTAGAGCAGATGAATGTGCAAACGCTTTCCCACACACACTGCACTTGAAGGGTTTCTCTCCTGTGTGTGCTCTCTGGTGGGTCTGAAAAACTGATTGCCATGCAAAGGCCTTCCCACACACAGTGCACTTGAAGGGTTTCTCTCCTGTGCGAGTTCTCTGGTGCTGTGTCAAATTTCCAGTGCAATCCGTGCTGTATGCACTCTGGTCGCATTGTTGTCTTGCCGTACCGAGCTGTGCTGACTGCCTTTGCTCCATTAGACCAATTCTGCAGAGGAAGCGTCAGAGGAAGCGTCAGCTGCAGACAGATAATAGGAACATCCACACCATCATCAAGTCCGTATCGAGGCACGGAAGAATGCATATATACAGTCACATGTGACTTACACGTCTATACTTATTCATATATTCATGATGTAGTGAAACAGTTTCCCAATATTCATCACACGCGCTGTTATTGCACACAAAGAGAGATCAAATGGTCATACATATGCCTAGAAGCCCTCGTATCTTAAAAATGAATGTTAACCCAAAACTCCGAGCACACAATTTCGGCTGTCTGGCTACAAAAGGAATATTTATAAAGCTAAATTCAGCTGACATAGCAAAAGGTGTTAAAACAATTCTATTTGTGTTATGCAGAAATGCATAAATTCATGTTCAATCGCAACTCAGGTGTGAGTCCAGGCTCAGATGTCCTTGAAGGCTGGGATGAACAGATCCGACTTTCAGCTGTACGTGTGTGCTGTGTTCACTTCCTGTTTCCATTCTTACAAAGAGTTCCAGAGGTAAACAAAAATAAACTATTGTTCTGATATAACCTCCGTGTTCAACAGAGTTAATAGACTTTACTGCAAACACAAACTTTACACTGTCACACACTGCCATGGGTAAACAGGGGATGGTTTGACCAGAACCATGCCTGGCCACCTTCATCTGATCACCATTAATGATTCCTCACTCCACCAAGTAATTAATTGAGGATCAATCAACATAGCCGAGGCTAACTGGAGTTTGTGTGTCTCTCTCTCTCCGTGGTGAGATGTTAACTACCTCACCTGGTATGCAGGAAGTCGTGGGTTCAAACCCGGCCCTGACGCCAGCTGCTGTATATTTGGAGTTTGCGTGCGTGTCTCTCTCTCCGTGGTCGCGTGGATTTTCCTCGGATTCCCCGGGTTTGCCCTCCACATTTAGAGTGAACATCAGCACGATTTTAGCGTCTTTGACCGATACACATTTCCACACGTATTCTTGGTTCTTTCGGTAAAGTTACGTAGATAGAAAATATCAATAATAGATAATAAAATCAAATAAATGCCACTTGTGTTGCAATCGAAACGTCGTGGGTTTTTTTTCTTTATTTACAATTTTCTAATTTTTATTTTATTATCTGTTATTTTTATTTAATTTTCTATCTAAGTGACTTCACTGAAAGAACCAAGATATATGAATTCCTGCAGTCACGAAAGTTTCAAGTCAAAACATTCACACACAAGTTCACAAAGCCTCACCGTGCGTTGTGGGCAGGTCGCTTCTGAAAACAAGAGCGGTAGAGCAGCTCAAGCGGGCTTGGCCCGGTAACAAGTACACCCGTAAAAACAAAGTTTTTCACTATAAATCCTTTATATGCGTGGCGGCTAGAGTCCTCTCGTCCTCTGGCTTGAGATGGCTGCCACCTATGGGTCAGATGATTGCATGGCACCATTAAGCAATTGGTAATTAAATATAAAAAAAATCATAAAAAGTGTAAAAATTTGGAAAAAAAATTTCACGAAAATTAATTGTCACGCACAACGAGTCTGTGTGCAAAATGTCAGCTCGATTGGATCACGGGAAGTGGGTTAAAAAACGACCGAAAGATTTGCACAGTCGTAAGCAGGCAAGCAAGCAAGTGAACTTAATATAAAGGATTTAAAAAAAAAAGAAAAACTGCATAAATATTTACAGTGAGGGAAATGTTGTATGTGTCGGGATTATGAAATTTTGATGAAAATAATAAAAATTAATAATTTTCCGAAAAATGTGCAAATCGCATTAATTATGATAGTGTGTGTATTAATATGCATAAATTATGATAATGCGTGTAATTATATGCATAAATTATGATAATCGTAGTAATTTATGCGGATGCTTGCGGTTGTGTTATTGTGTGCAGTTGTGATAATTAGGCTCAGCTTCGTTTATCCAGAGTTATATCAATCAGGATAACACGATTATCATCGATTAAACGTTTACCGATTATCTTAGTGTGTTTATGATATTTCAGGTCACCAGTTTCAGATCTCATCACAGGATACAGCTATCAATAATAAGACAGTTTTGCATGGACTTGGAAAGAAGCACTCGAACAGTTGGTGTGAAGCAATTTTAATTCTAAACAAGCACGTGACACTCTAGTATGCGAAAGCGAGTATACGTCAATAAATTCATGGGCAATCTTATGCAATTAACGAAATTGAATGACTAAAAATACTTCTTCATTGGCGAAATTATGCAGTTAACGAAAATGAATGACCAAAACATTTCTTATTCATGTAACTCGACGGCAGCAACTGCTTTGCACGATCAGTTGATATTGAACGCACCACCTCGAAATGGCAACCCTTTTTGAAACGCAAAGACAGTTTTTCTTTTAAAGTCTTATTCGTGTGCGTGCTGTGTGTGCGTTGTCCCCTCGTAATATTAATTGTGTCGTTAGCTTGTGTGGTGTAGGAGGATACAAACAGCGGCCAGGTGTTCCTCTCGATTGGGCGTGGCCGCCGCAAGCTCCTGCTGCTCCCTCGCTCGGCGTGTCGCTCGGCTTTTGCTCTCTCTCTCTCTCTCCACTGCTCGATGACGAGTTGGCACGATGCTGTCCTTGAAGATGCTCGGTCGCTCGTGTCGCTCGGTGTCGCTCGGTGTCGCTCGGTGGCGCACGGTGGCGCCCGGTGGCGCACGGTGGCGCCCGGTGGCGCACGGTGGCGCAGGGTGGCGCACGGTGGCGCAAGGTGGCGCACGGTGGCGCAAGGTGGCGCACGGTGGCGCAGGGTGGCGCACGGTGTCGCTCGGTGGCGCACGGTGGCGCCCGGTGGCGCACGGTGGCGCAGGGTGGCGCACGGTGGCGCAAGGTGGCGCACGGTGGCGCAAGGTGGCGCACGGTGGCGCAGGTGGCGCACGGTGGCGCAAGGTGGCGCACGGTGGCGCCGGTGGCGCACGGTGGCGCAGGGTGGCGCACGGTGGCGCAAGGTGGCACACGGTGGCGCACGGTGGCGCACGGTGGCGCAAGGTGGCGCACGGTGGCGCAAGGTGGTGCACGGTGGCGCAAGGTGGCGCACGCGCTTTCTTGGTGGCAGCCCCCGGCTTCTCCACTGCTCGATTGATTGTTGAGTCGGCACGATGCTCGCCGTCGCTCTGGACGTCTTGTGTGTTCACACTGGTCGTTGGTCGGTGTGCCCTCAGGCACACGGCGCATTCGATGGCGCTGTCCTCTCCCTCGCAGCCGTTTGACCAGGCTTCCTCCACTGCTTCGCGCTCTCTGCTTTGCTCGCTTGGTCGACGCTTGGCGATCTCCACCCTTTTACAGGTTGATTGCTTGTCGTCACTAGTCACTCTCTCTGCTCCGTGCTTCCCTTGTTCGTGCAGCGGCCGGCTTCACTCGCACTTAACTTCGTTCTGCGAGAAGCGACTCCGGCTATCGGCATCGGTGTTTCGTGTCCTCACGACGCTCCACCAGCCGGAGCACGGCTGAAACCCAGCCCCGACCCAGGTTGAACTCAGACTTCTGCGACTCGAACGACTCCTCCTCGTTCCATCACTTCTCGAGGCACAACCGCCCCAGCTCTCTTGCGAGCCCCCGTCGCAACGCTGCGTCGCAAGCCGAGTTGCGAGACTGAGCGCGACTCGAACAGACTGCTCTCAGACTGTCACTTTAACGATGTCTCGTCGTTCCATCTCTCCTCGAGGCACGACGCGCCTCCGCTCTCTTGCGTGCCCCGTCGCAACGCTGAGCTCGACTCCAACTCGACTGCTCTCAGACTGTCACTTTAACGATGTCTCGTCGTTCCATCTCTCCTCGAGGCACGATCTGCCCGAACTCTCTTGCGAGCCCCGTCGCAACGCTGAGCACGACTCAACCCAGACTGCTCGTTCGCTGTGTGCCTGTCTAACTTAAAACGTGACTCCCTTCTCTCTGCATTCCTTGCGAGCGGGCAACCAAAAAAAAACACAAACAGCGAGAAGAAGCAGACACCGGCGCGATCCCTCCTCGTGACCTTTTCCTAACCCTCCAAGCATTCCTGGGCCATCTGTTTGTGCTGCGGGGAGACAAAGGCGGCCGTGCTTAACTCAAACACGCGAGCATCCACTCCTCTCTCCGCGTCTCTTGCGAGAGAAAACAACCAATGTCAGCACAAACCCCCCCCTTTGTGACCTTTTTACTCCCTCCTTGCTTGTCAGACCCCGCTGGAAGACAAAGGTGGTCGAGGAGATGTTTGCAATACATTTATGTGGTCCTGTGTGTTACATTTATTCTTGAATTATTTTTTATGAGTTCCTTCGGTCTTAGTATCGTGGTTATCATTCGTCTATGTTTAATGAATATTCGTAATGCTCCTCGTCACATTATTATTTTGGGGCTTCGCCCAGTTTAGTTCTCCAGAGATTGGTGTTTTATTCTGAGTAAATTTTTTTATGTCCTGAGGTTAAGTGCACATGCACTTAAGCTTTCTGGAATTCGTACTCTTTAGTTTTTCGGAAGGTCGTGTAGATAGGAAACATATACTTCTAAATAATATGTATGCGGTGAATATAAGGGAATTACTAATAATAAAATTATTGTTTGTTGGTTAATTATCTATGTTAAGTTTCTACTTTTCGGTAAGGAAAACGTTAAGAAAACGCGAGTTTCAACCGTTGTTTGCTCTGCACCTTATCTGTACATCTCCAGATGTCTTTGGGAGGTTAGTCCATACATCTTTTGTCCATCTGGATGTCTATGACCTCTTCGTGACCGAATTCCTATCATTTCAACCGCCCTCCATGTCTCATGGACTCCCGGTGTGCCCGTGAGGAGAAGTGAGCCGTCCTCATTATTAAAAAAAATATATATATAGATATAATAAAAACAAAACAAATTTTTCTTAATTATTCTTAATATTAATAACGGAAAACAGGGCATAGATCCAACAGAAAGAAAGAAAGACAAAGAAATGATCAGTCTATAATTTTAATGGTAAGTTTATTTGAACAGTGAGAGACAGAATAACAACTAAAAATAAAAAAAAACGCATGTCAAAAATGTTATAAATTGATTTGCATTTTAATGACGGAAATAAGTATTTGACCCCCTCTCAATCAGAAAGATTTCTGTCTCCCAGGTGTCTTTTATACAGGTAACGAGTTAAGATTAGGAGCACACTCTTAAAGGGAGTGCTCCTAATCTTAGCTTGTTACCTGTATAAAAGACACCTGTTCACAGAAGCAATCAATCAGATTCCAAACTCTCCACCATGGCTAAGACCAAAGAGCTCTCCAAGGATGTCAGGGACAAGATTGTAGACCCAGTTAAGGCTGGAATGGGCTACAAGACCATCGCCAAGCAGCTCGGTGAGAAGGTGACAACAGTTGGTGAGATTATTCGTAAATGGAAGAAACACACAAGAACTGCCAATGTCCCTCGGCTTAGGGCTCCATGCAAGATCTCACCTCGTGGAGTTGCAATGATCATGAGAACGGTGAGGAATCAGCCCAGAACTACACAAGGCAGATGGGACCATAGTCACCAAGAAAACAGTTGGTAACACACTACGCCGTGAAGGATTGAAATCCTGCAGCGCCCGCAAGGTCCCCCTGCTCAAAAAGCACATATACATGCCCGTCTGAAGTTTGCCAATGAACATCTGAATGATTCAGAGGACAACTGGGTGAAAGTGTTGTGGTCAGATGAGACCAAAATGGAGCTCTTTGGCATCAACTCAACTCGCCGTGTTTGGAGGAGGAATGCTGCCTATGACCCCAAGAACACCATCCCCACCATCAAATATGGAGGTGGAAACATGTTTTTGGGGTGTTTTTCTGCTAAGGGGACAGGACAACTTCACCGCATCAAAGGGACGATGGACGGGGCCATGTACCGTAAAATCTTGGGTGAGAACCTCCTTCCCTCAGCCAGGGCACTGAAAATGGGTCGTGGATGGGTATTGCAGCATGGCAATGACCCAAAACACACGGCCAAGGCAACAAAGGAGTGGCTCAAGAAGAAGCACATTAAGGTCCTGGAGTGGCCTAGCCAGTCTCCAGACCTTAATCCCATAGAAAATCTGTGGAGGGAGCTGAAGGTTCGAGTTGCCAAACGTCAGCCTCGAAACCTTAATGACTTGGAGAAGATCTGCAAAGAGGAGTGGTGGGACAAAATCCCTCCTGAGATGTGTGCAAACCTGGTGGCCAACTACAAGAAACGTCTGACCTCTGTGATTGCCAACAAGGGTTTTGCCACCAAGTACTAAGTCATGTTTTGCAGAGGGGGGTCAAATACTTATTTCCCTCATTAAAATGCAAATCAATTTATAACATTTTTGACGCGTTTTTCTGGATTTTGTTGTTGTTATTCTGTCTCTCACTGTTCAAATAAACCTACCGTTAACATTATATACTGATCATTTCGTTGTCAGTGGGCAAACGTACAAAATCAGCAGGGGATCAAATACTTTTTCCCCTCACTGTAACAAGCTGAGATTAGGAGCACTCCATTTAAGAGTGTGCTCCTAATCTCAGCTCGTTACCTGTATAAAAGACACCTGGGAGCCAGAAATCGTTCTGATTGAGAGGGGGTCAAATACTTATTTCCCTCATTAAAATACAAATCAATTTATAACATTTTTGACGCGTTTTTCTGGATTTGTGTTGTTATTCTGTCTCTCACTGTTCAAATAAACTTACCATTAAAATTGCAGACTGATCAATTCTTTGTCAGTGGGCAAACGTACAAAATCATCAGGTGGATCAAATACTTTATCCCCTCACTGTAACAATAAAACAGAGTTACAAAGTGAAGACAAATAAAACTTAATCAGGCGAGGGCAGGAGGCAAGGCCTCGTGTTGCAAAGCTCCAAGCTGGACATCGATTCCAAAGCTCGCTGCTACTCTAGTGACATCCCTACGAGAGAGAGAGAGGCTCTACCTTGGTAAACAACAAACACAACAACAACAACCACAACAACAACCACAACAACCACAACAACAACCACAACAACAACAACAACAACAACAACCACAACAACAACAACAACAACAACACAACAACACAACAACAACCACAACAACAACAACCACAACAACAACCACAACAACCACAACAACAACAACCACAACAACCACAACAACAACCACAACAACAACCACAACAATCACAACAACAACAACCACAACAATCACAACAACAATCACAACAACAACAATCACAACAACAACCACAACAACAATCACAACAACAATCAAAACAACAATCACAACAACCACAACAATCACAACAACAACAATCACAACAACAACAACCACAACAACAACAATCACAACCACAACAACAATCACAACAACAATCACAACCACAACAACAACAACGAGAATTCATCACCTCAGATTTCAGAAAAAGCGTGGAGCGGGCAGCTTCCTGTTACCCCGTGACGTCACGCGGAAGCAGAAAGTGACATGACGTCACTTCCGGGATACAAGCCACGCCCCTCCCACAGATTCAGCAGTGACCATCGCGGAGGTGACGTCACGCACAAGAGCGCGGTGGAGGGGAAAACATTGGTGACATGACGTCACTAGCGAGGTTCACGTCGATGACGTCATGCTGAGTGGAGTTGAAGTTTATTTTGAGTCAATTTCCATTGCTCCATCTCTTGAACAGAGACCCCTTGGGTGGGTGAGCTCAGCAGCTACAATGTTTACATTATTGTGTGTACACAGTGTGTGTGTGTGTGTACACTGTGTGTGTGTATGTGTGTGTGTGTGTACACTGTGTGTGTAGGGTGTGTACACTGTGTGTGTGTACACTGTGTGTGTACACTGTGTGTGTGTGTGTACACTGTGTGTGTACACAGTGAGTGTGTGTGTACACAGTGTGTGTGTGTACACAGTGAGTGTGTGTGTACACTGTGTGTGTGTACACTGTGTGTGTGTACACAGTGAGTGTGTGTACACAGTGAGTGTGTGTAGACTGTGTGTGTATGTGTACATTGTGTGTGTGTAGACTGTGTGTACACAGTGAGTGTGTACACTGTGTGTGTGTACACTGTGAGTGTGTGTGTACATTGTGTGTGTGTACACTGTGTGTGTGTATACACTGTGTGTGTGTGTACACTGTGAGTGTGTGTGTACATTGTGTGTGTGTACACTGTGTGTGTGTATACACTGTGTGTGTGTGTACACAGTGAGTGTGTGTGTACATTGTGTGTGTGTACACTGTGCGTGTGTGTACACTGTGTGTGTGTACACTGTGTGTGTACACACTGTGTGTGTAGACTGTGTTCAGTGTGTACAGTTTGTAGACACTATGTGTGTGTACACAGTGAGTGTGTACACAGTGAGTGTGTACACTGTGTGTGTGTGTGTACACAGTGAGTGTGTACACAGTGAGTGTGTACACTGTGTGTGTGTGTGTACACAGTGAGTGTGTACACAGTGAGTGTGTACACTGTGTGTGTGTGTACACAGTGAGTGTGTACACTGTGTGTGAGTGCACTGTGTGTGTGTACACAGTGAGTGTGTACACACTGTGTGTGTAGACTGTGTAGACACCGTGTGTGTACAGTGTGTGTGTACACAGTGTGTGTACACTGTGTGTAGACTGTTTGTAGACTGTGTGTGTACACACTGTGTGTACGTACACTGTGTGTGTACACACACACTGGTGTGTGTGGTGTGTACACAGGTGTGTGTACACTGTGGTGTGTGTGTACACACTGTGTGTGTACACTGGTGTGTACACACTGTGTGTGTGTACACACACATGTGTGTGGTGTACACACATGTGTGTGTGTACACAGTGTGTGTGTACACTGTGTGTGTGTAGACTGTAGACACTGTGTGTGTGTACACACTGTGTGTGTACACACTGTGTGTGTGTAGACTGTAGACACTGTGTGTGTGTATACACTGTGTGTGTATACACTGTGGTGTGTACACTGTGTGTGTGTATACACTGTGTGTGTAACTGTGTGGTGATACACTGTGTGTGTATACACTGTGTGTGTACACTGTGTGTGTATACACTGTGTGTATACACTGTGTGTGTGTGTATACTGTGACGGAGAATCAAACTCAGGTGGTCTGTTTCATGGCGCACTGTTCTCAGCTTAACGTCAAGATGACATTTTTTATTTCGATGTAAAGCTTTCGTGAGTGCAGGGATTCATCTTCTTGGTTCTTTCGGTAAAGTCACGTAGAAGGGAAGTAATAAAATAATAAAAATTAAACATAATAAAATAATAAACTTTTGATGTAAAGTTTTCGTGACTGCAGGGATTCATCTTCTTGGTTCTTTCGGTAAAGTCACGTAGAAGGGAAATAATAAAATAATAAAAATTAAACATAATAAAATAATAAACTTTTGATGTAAAGCTTTCGTGACTGCAGGGATTCATCTTCTTGGTTCTTTCGGTAAAGACCTGTGCTTGACCTGAGAACGGCTGCTTGCGTTGTGGTCTAAACTTCGTGAGAATTGTATTTTATTATGTTTTATTTTTATTATTTCCCTTCTACGTGACTTTAACGAAAGAACCAAGAAGATGAATCCCTGCAGTCACGAAAGCTTTAAATCGAAATGTATTAAATAACACATTTGGGTCGTTTGTTAGCCCATTACTCTATAATAAAGGGGGGTGTTTTGAGTTAGATCTCATAACCTTTTATGATGTTGACATAGCGAAAACATACGTGTTAAACTCACCCACTAATAGCTCACATTTTTTCCAGAGGTTTTAAAAAAATGTATATTAAATATTATAATACGCTTTAGTTATTTCGGTAAAGTCACGTAGGTAAAAAATGAAATTAAAATTAATAAAAATAAAATAATAAAAATCACGACGTTTCGGAGGCAACACAAGTCTCCGTCATCAGGTGGGACTGTCGTGATTTTTATTTTATTTTTATTTATTTTAATTAAATTTTTTACCTACTTGGTGACTTTACCTAAAGAACTAAAAGTATGAATCCTTGCAGTCACGAAAGCTTCAAATCTAGAAATATTATAATAAACTATTTTTTTATTTGAAGCTTTCGTGACTGCCGGAATCCATACTCTTTAGTTCTGTCGGTAAAGTTACGTGGGTCGAAAATTAAAACTGAAAATTAATAAATCACGACGTTTCGATCGCAAAACAAGTGATCGTCCTCAGGCGGAAACAAGTATAACCCGTTAAAACAAAGTTTTTCACTCTAAATCCTTTATATGCGTGGCGGCTAGAGTCCTCTCGTCCTCTGGTTGAGATGGCTGCCACCTATGGGTCAGATAATTGCATAACACCATTAAGCAATTGGTAATTAAATATGATATTTTTGTCCTAAAAAGTGTCAAATTTTGGAAAAAAAATTTCACGAACATTAATTGTCACGCACAACGAGTCTGTGTAGAAAATGTCAGCTGGATTGGATCACGGGAAGTGGGTTAAAAAAACGACCGCAAGATTTGGACGGTCGTAAGCAAGCAAGCAAGTGAACTTAATATAAAGGATTTAAAAAATCATCCATCAGTGTGATATGTAATTTTTTATTTTTATTTTCTACTTACGTGGCTTTACCCAAAGCACCAAAGAGTATATTATAATAAACCTTTTATGATAAAAATACGATTTTTTTAATAATATATTTTAAAATATATAATATACAGTATTATATAATATTAGGAGCCATCCATTTAGTACGTACGTATGAAGGGGGAGCGGGGATTAACCCAAATGTGTACGCTTGCGTATGTGGGGGTCTACTGACAACGTACACATAGGAAACGGGGGGGGGGGGGATTGAAGCCTCGACGAGATGACGATTTGTCTATATTGGTCTTCAAATGAGCCCACAGTTCAGTGTCTCCAGCGGTCAGACGACAAGTCCTGCCGGGAGAAGTGGAACTGTGGCAGAGACGTCACTTCGTGTGCCACGTGCCCCTGACTGCAGCTGTCACGCAGCTCAGCAACATCAGTGGCCGAGGTACGTAACCTCATTCTTTAATGCAGCCGGCGGTGGACTATCTGTTTGCTTAAACACGTTCATATGATTGATCCTTGCTCGTTTCTGCGTGGATTAAATATCGGCCATTCTATAGGATTCGTGTGTAAAAAGTCCGCGTGCGAACGGGGAGTTGAGGAGGGGTCTCAAGTTTTGACAGATTTTTGCGTACCTACTAAATGGATTGCCCCTTAATGGTTGTTTTATATTTCATATTATAATATTCAATATATAATACACCTTTTTTGTTAATACATTTTTTTTTACATTTGTTTTATATAATATAGTATTTTATTTTAATGGTTATATTACATTTACTATAACATAATGTTTAATATTACATTATAATAAACCATTTTTAAATATAAAAATTATTTATAAGTCTCCACTGAGCTACGTAGCTCTTTTTCAGAAGCGACCTGGCCACAAATGATGGTTCTACGAAGTTGGCTTATCACGTGGAAATGTATTGCAGCCAAATACCGGAGGACCCGGAGAAACATCCACACGATCACGGGGAGAGAGACACACAAACTCCAAATATACAGCAGCAGCAGGCATCGTCAGGGTCAGGATCGAACCCACGAACCTCCTGTATACCAGGCGAGGTAGTTAACATCTCCCAGCCACCACTGCGCCCACTCCTGACGGTGCTCGTTTAGAATCTCAATGCTTGACGTGTGATTACCGACGGCGATGTAAAGAGGGGGAGGCCTCCGTCCATTGCTGTATTGAGATGGTTGTGACGAAGATGATGATTGTGATGATGACGGTGGTGATGGCGGTGGTGATGGTCGTGATGGTTGTGACGAAGATGATGATTGTGATGATGATGATGGTTGGATGATGCGGTGGTGATGGTTGTGACGAAGATGATGGTTGTGATGATGACGATGGTGATGGCGGTGGTGATGGTTGTGACGAAGATGATGGTTGTGATGATGACGGTCGTGATGGTTGTGACGAAGATGATGGTTGTGATGATGACGATGGTGATGGTTGTGACGAAGATGATGGTTGTGATGATGACGATGGTGATGGCGGTGGTGACGGTGGTGATGGTTGTGACGAAGATGATGATTGTGATGATGACGGTGGTGATGGTTGTGACGAAGATGATGGTTGTGATGATGACGATGGTGATGGCGGTGATGGCGGTGGTGATGGTTGTGATGAAGATGATGATTGTGATGATGACGGTGGTGATGGTTGTGACGAAGATGATGGTTGTGATGATGACGGTCGTGATGGTTGTGACGAAGATAATGGTTGTGATGATGACAGTGGTGATGGTTGTGACGAAGATGATGGTTGTGATGATGACGATGGTGATGGCGGTGGTGACGGTGGTGATGGTTGTGACGAAGATGATGGTTGTGATGATGACGGTCGTGATGGTTGTGACGAAGATGATGGTTGTGATGATGACGATGGTGATGGTTGTGACGAAGATGATGGTTGTGATGATGACGATGGTGATGGCGGTGGTGACGGTGGTGATGGTTGTGACGAAGATGATGGTTGTGATGATGACGATGGTGATGGCGGTGGTGATGGTCGTGATGGTTGTGATGATGACGATGATGATGGCGGTGGTGATGGTCGTGATGGTTGTGATGATGACGATGGTGATGGCGGTGGTGACGGTCGTGATGGTTGTGACGGAGGTGATGGTTGTGATGATGACGATGGTGATGGCGGTGGTGATGGTCGTGATGGTTGTGACGGTAGTGGTGTCCGGAGGAGTCGCACAACCGGAGCGCTGTGATGGAGAGCGGCGGCAGAGGGAGAGGAGAGGAGAGAAGAGGAATCCGTGCAGTTGCGGAGACCCTGAGGCAGTTCATCGTCAGGACAAGACTGGATGCAGCTAGACCAGCGCAAGTCCCAGAGGGAGACGGACGGGGCAGACCGGGAGGGCGGGGGGGGAGCAGAGAGTCGTGGGGGAGAGGGAGGCCGGGAGGCAGAGAGACGTCGACGCGAGGCAGAGGTGGTCGGCGGATAGATACTTGTGGGAGTGGGAGGTGGCCGCATCGAGGGTAGAGGGAGTGCGGTTGAACGGAGAATACGTAAACAGGGGACGAGAGGTCACGGAGAGGACGGACGGGAAAGAGAGGGGCGTGGGGGAGGGGCGGTGGCGGGGGTGGGCGGGCAGAGAGAGGAGGAATTGGTGGTGGGGGGGTCAGAGCGGTGGGGCGGTGGAGAGGGCTCCGAGGGGCGCCCCGGCGAGGGAAAGTTTGCAACGGCCAGCGAGGGACGTTGGCCCAGTCGCCAGAGGAGATCAAGGCGGGCGACGGGATGCAGGTGGGAGGCCCTGGAGTTGGTGAGGGAGGGAGGAGGAGGGGGTGAGGAGGGAGGGTGGTCGGCACGACGCTGCGTTACGATCCCGGCAACCTGGGTTCGATTCCATCTCGTGGCCAACAACACCGTCAGTGACGATTATCTGAACCAGTCCTGGGCATCCCCTAGGTCGACTCGTCCTCAAATGAGGACCTGGTGCGGTGTGTCGTGAACATCGCCATAGGGGAGACAAAGGCAGCCGGGCGTGGTGTTGGTCACCCTTCCCCTCATGTGCCGTGCTGGCCTTTATAGGTGCTTGCCAACAGCACTTACCTCAACAGTCTGTTAAGGCTATTCGGGGGGTCTTTGTGAGTGAGTGAGCGAGTGTGTGAGTGAGTTTGTGGGGAGCGGTCGTGTCGAGTTTAGCGCTGCGATATGAATCCGGCGATCCGAGTTCGATTCCCGCTCGTGGCCAACACCGGTGGTGATTTATCTGAGCCAGTCCCGGCGCCTTCCCTAGGTCAACTCGGCCTCAAATGAGGACCTGGTGCAGTGTGTAAACGTCACGACTAGGTGAGACAAAGGCAGCCGGGCGTGGTGCTGGCCACCCATCCCCTCGCGTGCCACAGTGCCGGCCTTCGTAGGTGCTCGCAAAAAGCACTCGCCCCCCAACAGTCTGTTAAGGCTACAAGGAAGTGGGGATCTTTTGTCTTTGTTACCATGTTATTAAAATATCTTCACGTAGATTGTTTTCACTAGGAACCTGAACACACGTGATAGCTTAACGAAGTGGCTTGTCATTATCACGTGAAACTTCACGGTAGCCAAAGAGTCTAAAAGCGTGACATTGATTTTGGAGAGATAAACCGGAGGACCCCTTGAAAAATCCACTTGAGCACGGGGACAGAGAGACGCAAACTCCAAATATACAGCAGGCGCAGGGTCGAGATAGAAACTACGACCTGTATACCAGACGACGTAGTTAACATCTCCTATCCTCCATGATGATGAGAGAGACTGACGCTCAAACTCCAAATATACAGCAGGCGTCAGGGTCGGGATCGAACCCACGAACTCCTGTATACCAGGCGGGGTAGTCGGCATCTCCTAGCCACTATGAACGTTGAGACTTATAAGGGCACGGTGACCAATAAGGTCTGAATCGGTCTGTGATAAGGTAGACACTGATAAGCGGTTGACAACTATGTGAATTGGCACGTTTTGTTTCCATGACATCCTCGGTGGTCTACCGATCTGGCAATTGCCAGCGAAGTTGAGTTCACATTTAATCGGCTTCATTCTTCTGAATTGCATTGTGTTTATTGTTAATAAAGATGGATACACGTGTGTGAATCTAAGGATCTCTAAATTTGTCTACTAGCGGGTAGTATCCGGCATTGCCCGGGGGAAAAATATATTTCATAACTTGTCTTAAAAACATAACATATACATACACAAGTGTAATAAAGGTCGTTGAGACAACTCCTGGAATTCAGTATTTTTTATTAAGTTTCTTTCACAGCTTCTCACTATGTTCCTCTGCTCTATAGCTCCTTCACGCTGTTGGCAGACAACGTGAGAGAGAGGGAGAGAGAGAGAGACTGCCGCAGCCCGCCACGTGGCAGGCTCCGGACGTCCGCACCAGCCACGTGGCTTCCACCTTCGTTCCTCCAAGCTCTGACCACGTGCTGTCCGTCTCTCCCCCTTTCAATCAATGGCCCACATGATGCCTCGCAGCCAATCCTCAGCCACATCCCTGGAACCTTCCAGAGCCCACTCTTTGGCCCCAGGACCACGCCCCTAACTCGACTTCCCATTGGTTGTGGGCTGAGGCCAGCAGAGCCAATCATTATCATCTAGGTGTAACCCATTTATCATCCAGGTGTAACCTCACATTACACAAGTACTAAGCTATTGTGAAAGGCCGGCGTTCCATTTGACTATTTGCCCATCAACAAAATGTAAAGAGGCTTGAAGAAGTCCTGAATTAAAAAGGAATAGAAAGTGGCGGGTAGGTAAATAGTTGATCTAAAAGGTTTCCGAAAATTGTCGACCCCCCCCCACCCCTTCAAAAATGTGTTTTACCCCTCCGTAGGCATATATACCTACACACCCTACATACAATAGAGTGAGAAGTATCTAGTGACTATAGTAGTATCCGGCTCTCCAATAGTATCTGTCTCTACAGACTGTATATTAGTATCTATTGACCCTACAGTAGTATCTACTGACTCTATAGTAGTATCTACTGACTCTATAGTAGTAACTACTAACTCTATAGTAGCATCTGCTAACTCTATATTAGTATATAGTGACGCTGCAGTAGTTTCTACTGACTGCCGTAGTATCTACGGACTCTATAATAGTGTAGTGGGTTCCAGCTGAGTCGCAGACGTTCCTTTTAGAGGCAACACATGTATTTGTAACACGTAACACAAAGGGGTAACTGCCCCTTCACCAGATACAGCTGAGGGTGTTGACCACCTAGCGAACTACACTATACAGAGGAGTTACAGCTACCCTCTCACTCGGGTCTGCGACCACGTGTTGATGCCTCGTAGGACGTAGACCTTCCAGCTTGAGACGTAGAGATTCCAGCTTGTAGAATGCAGCGACCACGGTCCCTCCCAGGAACCCACCTTATATCCCCCCACGGGTCGGGGCTTGGTTCTTAATCGGAGTGAGTGTACTGGCAGTTTACAATGTAGACTGTAGCCTGGTTATTAAATTTGGTGAGTGTACTGGCAGTCTATAATGTAGACTGTAGCATCGCAGCTCGTGGCGATGCGTGTGTATACGAGTGTGCGAAGTGTAGCGGGTAGCGCTACGAACCTGGCGATCCGGGTTCGATTCGCGCTCGCCGGCAAACACCGGTGACGATAATCTGAACCGGTCCTGGGCCTCCCCTAGGTCGACTCAGGCTCAAATGAGTACCTGGTGCAGTGTGTAGTGAACATCGTCACTAGGGAGGCGGCCGGGCGTGGAGTTGGCCACCCACCCCCTCGTGTGCTGTGCCGGCCTTTATAGGTGCTCGCTAACAGCATTTGCCCCCTACAGCCTTCATGCTGCACCGTGTGGCAGCGTCTCCCGGGGCAGCATCCCTGTCAGCTCCTGCGTGTGCACGCGTGTGTGTGAATGTGTGAATGTGTGTGAGTACGTGAAAGTGTGTGTGAGTGTGTGTGTGTCCTGGATGAATGGGTGGTGGTCGCGGGTTGCTGAGGAGATAGAGTCTGCCTCAGTGGCCCGCGATCACAAATCACTACTTAACTCCATCAAAAAAGTAACCTGCAGTGCCACACCTATTACCATCATTAGGTGAGAAAACGGTGATCCAATTTCCGACCCTCAGGAACAGGTTTGCAGATTTGCTGAGCATTTCTGTGAGGTCCTGGGGAAGGGAAATCCCTCAGCCAGGAAAACATCATGGCACAAAGTGGGGATAACCCTGCTGAGGCTGCCGTGCCTCAAATATTGGAAGAGGTCACCCCCTGTGAGTGGCTGGCTGAGGTGCCGTCTGTTGAGGAAGTACTGAAGGCGATCCGGAGTCTGAGACCAGGAAAGGCACCGGGCAGAGATGATCTCCCAAGCGAAATGCTGAGGGAGGGTGGCGTTTGTGCACAGACTGCCCTATATGACATCATAACAACAGTCTGGACCACTGGACGGGTTCTGCAAGATTGGAAGGATGCCCTGGTGGTCCCCCTCTTTAAGAAGGGGGACCGCACAGACTGTAACAACTACAGGGGCATCTCACTCCTCAGTGTGCCGGGAAAGGTCCTGGCAAGGATTATTCAACATCGCCTTGCTAGGCACGCTGAGGAGAGGCTTGCGGAGCCCCAATGCGGTTTCAGGAAAGGGCGGTCCTGCACAGATGCATTTTTTCTGTCCGTCTGCTACAGCAAAGGTGTAGGGAATTCCAAAAAGACCTACATCTCTGCTTTATTGACCTGGTCAAGGCCTATGATACCATCAGTAGGACTGGGCTCTGGGTTGTTCTTCGTGCTTTCGGAGTCCCTGACCCTCTGCTCACGATCATTAAGGACCTTCATGATGGTGAGCGGGCCCGGGTAAAACTACGTGGCCGGGAGTCGGAGCCTTTCCCTGTACACCTTGGGGTGCGACAGGGATGTCCTCTGGCTCCCACATTATTTAACATCTATTTTGACCGCGTAGTTCGTGAAGCCTTCAATAGCTGTACCGGGGGAATTTCCATTTGGTACAGATATAATGGGAGGCTGATCGATGCCCGGGTGCGATCAAGGGATGGCTCCCTATTGGTCAACCACGTTATGTATGCCGATGATTTGGTAATAGCTGCTCATTCAGAAGAGGAGTTGGAGACGCTGCTGCTGAGACTGGAGCGTGCCACTAAGAGGTGGGGCCTTACCATCAGCCCCACCAAAACTAAGCACCTGCCTGGGTATTTTGTACCATCGGACACTCCACCCCCACAACTCCCAATTGGTGATGGGGCAGTTGTGGAGAGAGTGGAGAGTTTCCCATACCTGGGCAGTGTGCTTATGACCGGCTCCAGTTTATCAGCAGAGGTCTCACTCCGAATCAGTCGAGCGGCAATATCTTTTCATCGGTTGCGTAACGCTGTGTGGAAGCTACCTGGTCTGTCGCTCCGCACGAAGCTTCAGGTCTTCTCGGCCACAGTCATTCCCTCCCTTCTCTACGCTTGCGAAAGTTGGACCCCCCTAATGGAGCATCTTCGCCGGTTGGAAACATTTAGGCTGGCCTGCCTACGATCCATCCTGGGTTTAACCAGGCTGGATTGTGTGAGGAGCTCACAAATCCTTGAAAGATCTGGGCAAAGTCCCATCGGTGAGCTCCTCCGGCAGGCAAGGCTGCGTTGGCTGGGTCATGTAGCCCGCATGCCCAGCCACATGCCTAAACAGCTTTTGTTCGGCCGGATCGAGGGGGCTAAACGGGCACGGCACGGGCTAGAGAAGAGATGGAGTGATGTGGTACAGGAGGACGTGGAGCTGAGTGGACTTGCCGATGACTGGTACCAGCAGTGTCAAGATCGGCCTCTGTGGAGGAGGCTCGTGAAGGACTCTACTGGGCAGTTGGAGGCAGTCGCCCTCCAACAACAACGGAGGGCGGAGGAGCGACGCTCACAACAACGAGCGGAGCGCCGGGTGGCTAAAGCACAGCAAGTTGGCACAGTAGGGGGCACAGGTGGTGCATCAGCCAGTCATCTCAGTCATCTTGGTCAGTCGACCCGTGGCACCTGGGTCTGCCCCGTGACCTCCTGCCAGCGGGCATTCGACACTTCACGTGGCCTCAAGGTGCACATGGCCTGGCACAAGCGTCGTGGTGAAGTCACCGCCACTTAGTGGCGAATGGCGATTGTTGTTGTCCGGCAAAACAACCCCCTACCTCGTTCGTGCCGGACAGCAACGCTGTGATGGGCAGTGCCGTGGGGGGAGGGCCAACTTAAATTCGCCATTCCCCTCATGGCGTTTGTAAACACCGCAGCGGCCAAATGGGGGCTCTGGTCAGGTGTGAGGGGCTGGTAATCTCTCCACCTTCAATTCATGACCACAAAGCGACCTGCAAAATATCTAATTCAGCTTGTCCCGGAGGAGCCGTGGGGACAGGCACTTATGACGTCTACTGGCCAAACCCCATTTGGCGGAGCCAGGAGACTGAATCCTTACCCTCGGGGCTCCTCCAGAAACAATAAAAAACCACTGCGGGTGGCCACGTGGAATGTTCGAACGCTCACTGCGGAGGAGAGTATGCCACCCCTCTGTCGGGAGCTGGACCAGTACCGCCTGGATCTCTGTGGTATTCAGGAGGTCCGGTGGACCGGCTCAGGCTCCTGCCACCATGAGGGGTGGACAGTCCTCTTCTCGGGGCATGAGACTGCCAAACAACAGGGTCAGGCTCTTCTGAACAAAACAAGGGGTTGCGGGAGCGTGGTGGTGAGGTGTGGGAAGCTGTAAGCCCCAGGCTACTGTGGGCTCGCCTTCCCATCAACCAGAGGCGAGGAGTGGTGGTCGTGGTTACTTATGCCCCCACTGAAGACGAACATCCGTGGAGGGATGCAGGCAAGGCCGATGAGTCAGATGCCTTCTATGACCTGTCACAGGTGTTAGCTAAAGTGGCCCCTCGGGATAGAGTCATCTTGTTGGGCAACTTCAATGCCCGAGTTGGTCATGATACTGGCACTTGGCCTGCAGTGATTGCACCATAAACTCAACACTGCCCATAGACTCAACACTGCACTATAGACTCAACACTGCCCATAGACTCAACACTGCCCATAGACTCAACACTGCACCATAGACTCAACACTGCCATAGACTCAACACTGCCCATAGACTCAACACTGCCCATAGACTCAACACTGCCCATAGACTCAGCACTGCCCATAGACTCAACACTGCCCATAGACTCAACACTGCCCATAGACTCAACACTGCCCATAGACTCAACACTGCACCATAGACTCAACACTGTCCATAGACTCAACACGTGCCCATAGACTCAACACTGTTACCCATAGACTCAACACTGCTACCCATAGACTCAACACTGCACCATAGACTCAACACTGTTACCCATAGACTCTACACTGCCCATAGACTCAGCACTGCACCATAGACTCAACACGTGCCCATAGACTCAACACGTGCCCATAGACTCAACACTGCACCATAGACTCAACACTGTCCATAGACTCAATACGTGTCCATAGACTCAACACTGCACCATAGACTCAACACTACCCATAGACTCAACATTACACATAGACTCAACACTGCCCATAGACTCAACACGTGCCCACAGACTCAGCACTGCACCATAGACTCAACACTGCACCATAGACTCAACACTGCCCCCCCTGCACCCCCCGCACCCCCCGCACCCCCCTGTACCCCTCCTCCTCACCCAGCAGTAGATAGAGTCTACCCTACGCGATGTTGACTCTAGACGTGGGTATTGCGCAACGCATTCCATGATTGTGAAACTTAAATCCGCACAGCTCAGCGGGAACCATCGACTATTCGCCAGAGTCGAGCCAGCCCTTGGCAAGGGGCGTGTTGAGTCAACAGAGCTGAGTCTACACGGAGCCCTGGACACAGACGCTGCTGCAGTCAAGCTGCTGGGTGCTGGCTGGGTTCTTGCTGGGCAACTGCTGCTCCACCATTGCTGTGGTGCTGGGACTGACACCTCACCAGGCAAGCCTCTCATCACCACCACCTCCACCTCCTGCTGTGTGGGTGAGTGAGCGAGCGAGTGGGGGGTGAGTGTGTGCGTGTAGGCCCCGGCAAGGTGGAGGTTAAAGGGAAAAGCAGCGATTCTAGATTTGAAGTTTTCGTGACTGCAAGGGTTCATACTCTTAGCGGGTTGTTTTTCGGTAAAGTCGCGTCGGTAAAAAAGTAAAAAAAATAAAAATACATCGACTTATTTTCACGTATTATTATTTTACTTTTCTTATTTAACCTACGTGACTTTACCGAAAAAAACCTAAGAGTAAGAAAAACAATGAGCCTACTTTTACCCTTACCCTATACAAATTATCCGATTACAGGGTAATGACTTGGGTACTACTACACGTGAACAAGGTGTATAGTGGTTCATGGTAATTACTGGGGTACTACTACCCATGAACAATGTTTATAACGGTAAATGCTGTAAGGTAGAGCACTTTATTCATATAGAATACTCTCCATGATTCCAATTTTACACGCTGTCTTGTCGTTGTTGTCGTTGTTGTTGTATCCTCAAATCTTGTAACTCAATTTTAACCCACTTCCCAATGTGGTATCGACTGCAAACTTGGTATACTTATTTCATAGTGATGACAACACTGTCCATAGACTCAGCACTGCCCATTGACTCAACACTGCACCATAGACTCAACACTGCACCATAGACTCAACACTGCCCACAGACTCAACACTGCCCACAGACTCAACACTGCCCACAGACTCAACACTGCACCAGTAGGAGTATAAAAACTATTTCAAAAGTCACCTTTAAAGATCTAAGATGGAAAGCTCTGAAATCAGCTCGTATGCAGGTGCTCCGTGAATTGTTGCATTGCAAGAAAATGTGATGATGACAGCTTGGAGAGGCCTCCATCCAGCATTGGATTTAATTTTGGTTGACAATGATGATGAACATGAATCTCTCACTCGGCTTTGCCGCCTGTTTACATAAAAGACTCACCTGAGCTGTATCGCCACTAGGTGGCACCATATTACAATTTACTCCAATTCTGGCAACATGTTCAGGAGATACATGAAAACGTCGAGGTCTGCTAGCCAGAAGAGGGCTTCGGGAGAGAGTTGGTGTAGCTTTGTTATTCCTTCATTGCAGGAACGAAGACTACAGTGGTTTACTAGATGGTTTACTGTATTTACCGGGTAAGGTTGCCCTTTGAGTTTATTGCCGACGCAACTCAACAACTTAAGCAAGATAAGCGGACTTCCTCACTGCTTGGAACGTGAACCAACGCTCACGGACGGCGCAGTAACAAGGATATGCCCTCGCGGCTAGGAACGGAAACGCACCATCCCTGCAGATCATTGCCAAAAACCTCGACTGCCGCTGGGACATCCCAAACAAATACAATCTCGGTTGGAATGTTTCCATGAAAGCAAACCGTCCTGGATTGTTTAAAACTGTTTCCAAAGACCGGCATAAATGTTGCATTTCTCTGTTAAATGTTCATCATTCATCTCCTCTGGTTCGTGATGGCAGACTACTCGCGCTGTGACACACTGGGTGGGTGTGGCAGGACAAAGTGGCAAGCGAGTGGAGCAGAGGGAACGCCAACTAGTTTCCCTTGCCAAATGAATCTCACCAAAAAACGCACACAGAGTTGTAATGTTCGGGCCTTTAATAACCCTTGAACAAGATCAAGATGTACGTCTTGTTTGGGGCGATGTGTCAGTGGTAAAGGTCACAAGGCTATCACAATTTGTTCAACGAATTGTGCAACGCAACAGTAAATTCCTCTCCACTTAGTGCAACAAGTGAAGGATAATTTATTCCATCACGCGGTAATATTTAACTCTTAGGTTATTTCCTTGTTGCCGTTGTTGTGATGGGAATTGAACAGAAACACATTCCTGCGGAGGGAGCTGCTAGGAACTTTGGGTTGCTCGGTCAATGTCCAGGGTCAACGGCGGCGTGGTGTATTCCGCAAATATGCCCGACTGTGAGGGAGGGCACAAGCCGGCGTGAGTAGGTGAAACGTTGAGTTTTAGAAGGGCACCACGGGGTGACCAGCCCCTCCCCACCCAGCCCCACCCTCCCCACCCAGCCCCTCCCTCCCCACCCAGCCCCACCCCTCCCACCCCCCACCCAGCCCCACCCTCCCCACCCAGCCCCTCCCCACCCTCCCCTCCCCACCCAGCCCCTCCCTCCCCACCCAGCCCCTCCCTGCACGACGGACGGACGGACACAATAATCCCCTGTGGGCTGGTGTAACTAGGAGGTTCCTACCAGTGACAATGTTGCCAATTGCTTCGTTTTTATTTGGCGAGTCCTGTTCTCTCCCGTGACGAGGTGGATCCGCACGACGATGTGTGTGAAGTGACTGTCATCGACAACACGATGTGTGTGTGAAGTGACTGTCATCGACAACACGATGTGTGTGAAGTGACTGTCATCGACAACACGATGTGTGTGAAGTGACTGTCATCGACAACACGATGTGTGTGAAGTGACTGTCATCGACAACACGATGTGTGTGAAGTGACTGTCATCGACAACACGATGTGTGTGTGAAGTGACTGTCATCGACAACACGATGTGTGTGAAGTGACTGTCATCGACAACACGATGTGTGTGAAGTGACTGTCATCGACAACACGATGTGTGTGAAGTGACTGTCATCGACAACACGATGTGTGTGTGAAGTGACTGTCATCGACAACACGATGTGTGTGTGAAGTGACTGTCATCGACAACACGATGTGTGTGAAGTGACTGTCATCGACAACACGATGTGTGTGAAGTGACTGTCATCGACAACACGATGTGTGTGAAGTGACTGTCATCGACAACACGATGTGTGTGTGAAGTGACTGTCATCGACAACACGATGTGTGTGTGAAGTGACTGTCATCGACAACACGATGTGGTGTGAAGTGACTGTCATCGACAACACGATGTGTGTGAAGTGACTGTCATCGACAACACGATGTGTGTGAAGTGACTGTCATCGACAACACGATGTGTGTGAAGTGACTGTCATCGACAACACGATGTGGTGTGAAGTGACTGTCATCGACAACACGATGTGTGTGAAGTGACTGTCATCGACAACACGATGTGTGTGAAGTGACTGTCATTGACAACACGATGTGTGTGAAGTGACTGTCATCGACAACACGATGATGAGGTGACGACGTGTATCCCATCGGCGAGGGTGGTGAATGGTGTCGTGGCTCTGGGGGCGAGGGGCGTGAGATGTGGCTCACATGTCCTGAATGACTTGGTCAAGGTGCCACGTGCACGTGCGTCTCACAGCGCGATCTGGGCGATTAGAACACACGACGGAATTGATTACACCTGCTTGCTTATTGTTTATTGATTTTTTTTACTTAACATTTTACTGTGCAATACAGTATTGCAATTAATAAATACACACAGTGTATAGTTTACATTTCGATTTAAAGCTGCTTTCGTGACTGCAGGGATTCATATTCTTGGTTACTTCGGTAAAGTCACGTAGAAGGGAGATACAAAATTTTTTTAAATAAACACGTATATCGTTTATACAGCACGCTACTGTGAATTGCTCTGTTCTGCTAAATTACCACCATTCTTTCGAACTCTGGGGAGGCGAGGTCATCTTCCACTTACGGTGAGAACGCATCTCCGTCCTAAGTATTTTGTATTAGTCGGTTCGCCAGGCTGCCTCCATAGGTTCATTTGCATTATGTTTAACACGACACAGGATTCACGACGGCAGGAGACGGGCACGGCGGTTTCACTGCTCCACAAGCAGCAGCAGCATCATCAGCAGTCGCAGCATCATCAGCAGCAGCATCATCATCAGCAGCAGCAGCAAGAACATGTTGCTGCCACGGCGTCTCGCGGTGCTGCTTCTCGCCTGCTGCGTCTCCTTCCAAGGTGACGATCGCGTCGTGAACATCGTCCCAGCGGCGGCGGCGGCGGCATCCAGCAGTATCCCCCCCTCCCCCCTCATCCGATCGAGGGCAACACCGTGCGGCTTCATCGTGTCGATCGTCATCTGTACAAGCGGAGATTCGCCCCCCCCCGCCCCCCCCCACACGCGAATTGGCGCTGTACGATTGGGAGTCTTTAAAAAAGAACGAGTCCCGATTGTGATTCCTGCGACAGGCGACGCTCCGCGCAACGATGAGCTCGTTGGTGCCTGCACCACGGTGGATTCCATCGTGTAAGTCGTCATCTAGCCCCGTTTACTGTACACTTCACTACTACACTACACACTACACTACTATACACTACACTATACACTACACCACTATACACAGTCTGCAGCGTGACTTGCGTGCGATGACCGTCATCGCCGCAGGCGTCGAAGCGGCGATCTCAGTGGCGGTGACCCCGCTGGTGGAGGTGGAGCTGGGAAGTCCGCTGGTGATCCCCTGCACGGTCACCAGCTCCGTGGGCGACCACGTGGTCACCCAGTGGTTCATCGTGAGTAGCGCCACCCCCACCTCACCACCCACACGCACACCGCCGCTTGTCATGCTCGGATACGTACGTCGTATGCCCTGCCCAGAGACTCAGCACTGTTACCCATAGACTCAGCACTGTTACCCATAGACTCAACACTGTCACCCATAGACTCACACTGAGACCCATAGACTCAACACTGTCACCCATAGACTCAACACTGTTACACATAGACTCAGCACTGCCCATAGACTCAACACTGCACCATAGACTCAACACTGCCCAGAGACTCAACACTGCTACATAGACTCAACACTGCCTATAGACTCAACACTGCACCATAGACTCAACACTGCCCATAGACTCAACACTGCCCATAGACTCAACACTGCCCATAGACTCAACACTGCCCATAGACTCAACACTACCCATAGACTCAACACTGCCCATAGACTCAGCACTGCCCATAGACTCAACACTGCCCATAGACTCAACATTACCCATAGACTCAGCACTGCCCATAGACTCAACACTGCCCATAGACTCAACACTGCACCATAGACTCAACACTACCCATAGACTCAGCACTGCCCATAGACTCAACACTGCCCATAGACTCAACACTGCACCATAGACTCAACACTACCCATAGACTCAGCACTGCCCATATACTCAACACTGCCCATAGACTCAACACTGCCCATAGACTCACATTGCCCATAGACTCAGCACTGCCCATAGACTCAACACTGCCACCCATAGACTCAACACTACCCATAGACTCAGCACTGCCCATATACTCAACACTGCCCATAGACTCAACACTGCCCATAGACTCACACTGCCCATAGACTCAACACTACCCATAGACTCAACACTGCCCATAGACTCAACACTACCCATAGACTCAACACTGCCTATAGACTCAACACTACCCATAGACTCAACACTGCCCATAGACTCAACACTGCCCATAGACTCAACACTACCCATAGACTCAACACTGCCCATAGACTCAACATTACCCATAGACTCAACACTGCACCATAGACTCAACACTACCCATAGACTCAGCACTACCCATAGACTCAACACTGCCCATAGACTCAACACTGCCCATAGACTCAACACTGCACCATAGACTCAACACTGCCCATAGACTCAACACTGCCCATAGACTCAACACTGCCCATAGACTCAACACTGCCCATAGACTCAACACTGCCCATAGACTCAACACTGCCCATAGACTCAACACTGCCCATAGACTCCACACTGCCCATAGACTCAACACTGCCCATAGACTCAACACTGCCCATAGACTCAACACTGCCCATAGACTCAACACTGCCCATCCCCACATTCAACACTGCCCATAGACTCACACTGCCCATAGACTCAACACTGCCCATAGACTCAACACTGCCCATAGACTCAACACTGCCCATAGACTCAACACTGCCCATAGACTCAACACTGCCCATAGACTCAACACTGCCCAATAGACTCAACACTGCCCATAGACTCAACACTGCCCATAGACTCAACACTGCACCATAGACTCAACACTGCCCATAGACTCAACACTGCCCATAGACTCAACACTGCCCATAGACTCAACACTGCCCATAGACTCAACACTGCCCATAGACTCAACACTGCCCATAGACTCAACACTACCATAGACTCAACACTGCCATAGACTCAGCACCATAGACTCAACACTGCCCATAGACTCAACACTGCCCATAGACTCAACACATGCCCATAGACTCAACACTGCACCATAGACTCAACACTGCCCATAGACTCAACACTGCCCATAGACTCAACACTGCCCATAGACTCACACACTGCCCATAGACTCAACACTGCCCATAGACTCAACACTGCCCATAGACTCAACACTGCCCATAGACTCAACACTGCCCATAGACTCAACACTGCCCATAGACTCAACACTGACCATAGACTCAACACTACCATAGACTCACACTGCCCATAGACTCAACACTGCCCATAGACTCAACACTGCCCATAGACTCAACACTGCCATAGACTCAACACTGCCCATAGACTCAACACTGCCCATAGACTCAACACTGCCCATAGACTCAACACTGCCCATAGACTCAACACTGCCATAGACTCAACACTGCCCATAGACTCAACACTGCCCATAGACTCAACACTGCCCATAGACTCAACACTGCCCATAGACTCAACACTGCCCATAGACTCAACACTGCCCATAGACTCAACACTGCCCATAGACTCAACACTGCCCATAGACTCAACACTGCCCATAGACTCAACACTGCCCATAGACTCAACACTGCCCATAGACTCAACACTGCCCATAGACTCAACACTGCCCATAGACTCAACACTGCCCATAGACTCAACACTGCCCATAGACTCAACACTGCCCATAGACTCAACACTGCCCATAGACTCAACACTGCCCATAGACTCAACACTGCCCATAGACTCAACACTGCCCATAGACTCAACACTGCCCATAGACTCAACACTGCCCATAGACTCAACACTGCCCATAGACTCAACACTGCCCATAGACTCAACACTGCCCATAGACTCAACACTGCCCATAGACTCAACACTGCCCATAGACTCAACACTGCCCATAGACTCAACACTGCCCATAGACTCAACACTGCCCATAGACTCAACACTGCCCATAGACTCAACACTGCCCATAGACTCAACACTGCCCATAGACTCAACACTGCCCATAGACTCAACACTGCCCATAGACTCAACACTGCCATAGACTCAACACTGCCCATAGACTCAACACTGCCCATAGACTCAACACTGCCCATAGACTCAACACTGCCCATAGACTCAACACTGCCATAGACTCAACACTGCCCATAGACTCAACACTGCCCATAGACTCAACACTGCCCATAGACTCAACACTGCCCATAGACTCAACACTGCCCATAGACTCAACACTGCCCATAGACTCAACACTGCCCATAGACTCAACACTGCCCATAGACTCAACACTGCCCATAGACTCAACACTGCCCATAGACTCAACACTGCCCATAGACTCAACACTGCCCATAGACTCAACACTGCCCATAGACTCAACACTGCCCATAGACTCAACACTGCCCATAGACTCAACACTGCATAGACTCAACACTGCCCATAGACTCAACACTGCCCATAGACTCAACACTGCCATAGACTCAACACTGCCCATAGACTCAACACTGCCCATAGACTCAACACTGCCCATAGACTCAACACTGCCCATAGACTCAACACTGCCCATAGACTCAACACTGCCCATAGACTCAACACTGCCCATAGACTCAACACTGCCCATAGACTCAACACTGCCCATAGACTCAACACTGCCCATAGACTCAACACTGCCATAGACTCAACACTGCCCATAGACTCAACACTGCCCATAGACTCAACACTGCCCATAGACTCAACACTGCCCATAGACTCAACACTGCCCATAGACTCAACACTGCCCATAGACTCAACACTGCCCATAGACTCAACACTGCCCATAGACTCAACACTGCCCATAGACTCAACACTGCCCATAGACTCAACACTGCCCATAGACTCAACACTGCCCATAGACTCAACACTGCCCATAGACTCAACACTGACCATAGACTCAACACTGCCCATAGACTCAACACTGCCCATAGACTCAACACTGCCCATAGACTCAACACTGCCCATAGACTCAACACTGCCCATAGACTCAACACTGCCATAGACTCAACACTGCCCATAGACTCAACACTGACCATAGACTCAACACTGACCATAGACTCAACACTGCCCATAGACTCAACACTGCCCATAGACTCAACACTGCCCATAGACTCAACACTGACCATAGACTCAACACTACCCATAGACTCAACACTGCCCATAGACTCAACACTGCCCATAGACTCAACACTGCCCATAGACTCAACACTGCCCATAGACTCAACACTGCCCATAGACTCAACACTGCCCATAGACTCAACACTGCCCATAGACTCAACACTGCCCATAGACTCAACACTGCTCATAGACTCAACACTGCACATAGACTCAACACTGCCCATAGACTCAACACTGCCCATAGACTCAACACTGCCCATAGACTCAACACTGCCCATAGACTCAACACTGCCCATAGACTCAACACTGCACCATAGACTCAACACTGCACCATAGACTCAGCACTGCACCATAGACTCAACACTGCCCATAGACTCAACACTGCACCATAGACTCAACACTACCCATAGACTCAACACTGCACAATAGACTCAACACTGCCCATAGACTCAACACTGCATCAAGATTCAACACTGCACCATAGACTCAACACTGCACCATAGACACAGCACTGCACCATAGACTCAACACTGCACCATAGACTCAACACTGCACCATAGACTCAACACTGCACCATAGACTCAACACTGCACAATAGACTCAACACTGCACCATAGACTCAACACTGCACCATAGACTCAACACTGCACCATAGACTCAACACTGCACCATAGACTCAACACTGCACCATAGACTCAACACTGCACCATAGACTCAACACTGCACCATAGACACACATGCACCATAGACTCAACACTGCCCATAGACTCAACACTGCACCATAGACTCAACACTACCCATAGACTCAACACTGCCCATAGACTCAACACTGCCCATAGACTCAACACTGCACCATAGACTCAACACTGCACCATAGACACAGCACTGCACCATAGACTCAACACTGCATCATAGATTCAACACTGCACCATAGACTCAACACTGCACCATAGACTCAACACTGCTACATAGACTCAACACTGCTACCCATAGACTCCAACCCCCCCCCGGCACAGATTTCACGATCTTCGCGAACGAGGATCTCGTACCGCGACGCGCGACTCTTCGTGGCGGACGTGGGCACCGGCTACGAGAGTCGCATCGACGCTCGGCGCAGCGACTCCGCGCTGGCGCTGAGCGCGACGGTGGCCGCTGACGATCGCGACTTCGTCTGCCAGGCGCTGGCGGGGCGCGCCGGCGTGGCCGAGGCCACCGCAAGCGTGCGGGTGTTTTGTAAGCGAGCGCACGGTCCAGCACCGCCGGGGCTACTTACTACTCCCTACTTACGGACGTTGCTACGAGGACTACCCCTACTTACGGACGTTGCTACGAGGACTCCCCTACTTACGGACGTTGCTACGAGGACTCCCCTACTTACAGACGTTGCTACGAGGACTCCCCTACTTACGGACGTTGCTACGAGGACTCCCCTACTTACGGACGTTGCTACGAGGACTCCCCTACTTACGGACGTTGCTACGAGGACTCCCCTACTTACGGACGTTGGGACAGAAACTATACACTACACGCTACTATACACTACACTATACACTACACACTACTATACACTACACTATACACTACACTACTATACACTACACTACACACTACACTATACACTACTACACGACGTTTCGGAGTCAAGTTGGACTCGCAAGCAAATGGCGGATGACGAGCCCGCGACCTTTGACTTAGGGAGCGCCCCTCCCCCCGCCCCCCTCCCCTCGTCTCCCTCCCAGCGGCCCCCACGGTGGCCGTGGCGTCCACCCAGAGGCCCGTGATGCTCCACCAGCAGCACCTCAAGGTGAGCCCTCGGCCTACGTGGACATTGTTTCGTTTCAAAGTCTGGCTCACCCCGAGCTCTCATATTCTGATGGTGCGTTGTCTTTGAGTTGTGCGCCTTGTGGCGTCATCTGGTCCAACACCACGTGAGACTAGGCTCTAAGGAAAGCTGTCTCGGGTGTGGACCAATCAACTTCAAGGACAGTGCATACATTATCAGAGTTATGTTTTTTGTTTGCATTATGACTGCAGGTATTGTGGTCTATGCAAACTTGACTCCTTGTAAAAAGGTGTCAGTTTTGTTGCCAGGTAGAAGGGTTAAAAAATAATTATCATATTTTTTACTAGCAAATCAGGTTCCAATGGTGTAAATGCTTGCCCCGAGCTCTCATACTCTGATGGTGCATTGTCTTTGAGTTGTGCGCCTTTTGGTATCATCTGGTCCAACCCATGTGAGACTAGGCTCTAAGGAAAGCTGTCTCGGGTGTGGACCAATCAACTTCAAGGACAGTGCATACATTATCAGAGTTGTGTTTTTTTTGCATTATGACTGCAGGTATTGTGGTCTATGCAAACATGACTCCTTGTAAAAAGGTGTCAGTTTTGTTGCCAGATAGAAGGGTAAAAAAAACAATTATCCTGTTTATTTCTCCGTTCCCTGCTGCCGGTGGTTTTTGTTACCTTAACGGCGTCGCTGTCGACGCCACCGATTCGTGCATAGATTCAAACGTGGTTTAGTTTTAGTTAGGAGATGTTGACTACCTCGCCTGGTACACAGGAGGTGGTGGGTTCGATCCCGACATGGACAACTGCTGCTGCTGCTGCTACTACTACTGCTGCTACTGCTGCTACTACTACTGCTGCTGCTCTATATTTGCGGCGTTTGTCTCTGGATCTTTCAGGTTTTTCCCCTCCAAGTAGTGTAGTGTATAGTGTAGTGTATAGTAGTGTATAGTGTAGTGTATAGTAGTGTATAGTGTAGTGTATAGTAGTGTAGTGTATAGTGTAGTGTATAGTGTAGTGTATAGTAGTGTAGTGTAAGTAGTGTAGTGTATAGTGTAGTGTATAGTATAGTAGTGTTTAGTGTAGTGTATAGTAGTGTATAGTGTAGTGTGTAGTGTATAGTAGTGTAGTGTATAGTAGTGTATAGTAGTGTAGTGCATAGTGTAGTGTATAGTAGTGTAGTGTTAGTGTATAGTATAGTAGTGTATAGTGTAGTGCATAGTGTAGTGTATAGTAGTGTAGTGTATAGTGTAGTGTATAGTAGTGTAGTGTATAGTGTAGTGTATAGTAGTGTAGTGTATAGTGTAGTGTATAGTGTAGTGTATAGTAGTGTATAGTGTAGTGTATAGTGTAGTGTATAGTAGTGTAGTGTATAGTGTAGTGTAGTGTATAGTGTAGTGTATAGTAGTGTAGTGTATAGTGTAGTGTATAGTAGTGTAGTGTATAGTGTCGTGTATAGTGTAGTGTATAGTAGTGTATAGTATAGTAGTGTATAGTAGTGTAGTGTATAGTAGTGTAGTGTATAGTAGAGTAGTATATAGTATAGTAGTGTATAGTAGTGTAGTGTATAGTGGTGTAGTGTATAGTAGTGTATAGTAGAGTAGTGTATAGTAGAGTAGTAGCAGTACGTGAAAACATCGCCACCGGGGAGACAAAGGCGGCCGGGCGTGGTGCTGGCCACCCACCCCCTCGTGTGCCGTTCTGGCCTT